>NC_051183.1:72033308-72170830 GCF_013339695.2 Rhipicephalus sanguineus | reverse complement strand
ACACAGGCAGAATTTTCTGTGGCAGGTGCAAATGGTTGTGCGCTTCTCAGGTGACGCAGTAGCCCATGTAGTGCAATGGTCCCCTTACGCACTGAACGTCACAGTTTGACGTCTCTAAGAAAAACGATTGTGGAGCTACCTACAAAATAAGCAGTAAAAAATAAGGTGGCTTCCCATTAGTGGTGCCAAGCCAGAAGGAAGTGCACAGATGCGAACTATTGGGGATAGCGAGCGGGCCGAAGGAAAAGCGCACCTGTCACTACACAGTGGCAGCTCCGAGGGGAAATCATCCACCAGACTTGAAGACTTGATGAATTCGCTCTCGCGCTGCCAATTGCTAGCTTTCTGCTTAGCTCAATTGGTAGAGCGACCGCCCCGGATAGGCGTTGGTCTCGGGTTCGATCGCCGGACCAGGACGAATTTTTTGGCAACTAAGAGGCTTTATTTCAGAGAAATCCGCATGGATTTCCTTGTGGCTTCGTGCTACAAACGGGTGGTTGTCTGTTTTCCCTTTCTTAACCCTTCCGCCACCTTGCGCGATTCCGCAGAACTGATTTTCTCAGCTAACTTTCGCATTGCAATCAGCTGGCAACGTCACTTGCGGCAGCGGCAACAACGTTCGACGTGCGGGAATGATGCATGTCTAGCAATACGGACTATTTTCGCACGTATGCCAAGCGTTTGTCACCCTTAGCCATGACGAAGGTGCAGCAGGAGCGGCGGCTAGTACGGATTGATTAAGGACGAAAGGGCGGCCTGCACGGCCTCCGCACTGCTCAGGCTTCCCATGAGGTGCGTACACGTAAGAGTTGCGGACGCTGGCTGCTATTTAAGCGCAATGGAAAGTTAGTGATCTCGTCAGTATTGACTCTGCAGAGATAGGCTATTTTACGAGAGCTAGACACTTAAGCGAAGGCACAGTAAAGTTGGGAGGAACGTTGTCACACGAGAATTCTTTGATTTGTCTAAGCAATGGGGACTTTCGGCGAAAATCATCAATACTAGATAAAGATAATTTTTATGTTAGTACGGTAAGGCGGGGCGAAATGAGACGCGGGGCAAAACGCAACATTTTGATTTTGCCGCCCTCTATAGCTAATACCTAAAGTACATTTCTTTGTTTCTCCATTTCAGCGGTAGGTGCCGGTAGTTTTCGACGTTTTATGTGTAAAAGGTGATGATTGCTCACAGCGATCCAGCGGGAAAAATTGCACGGTTGACGTCAGTGTGTTCGTGACCCACCAAAAAGAGGAGAAATTCTGCTCGGTCAAATATTCGGATCCGTGCATGAAGCTACTCCGGTGCCAGTACAACAACGTAAGCATTTATCTTTTTAGTTTATACTACTATCTACATGCCACCAAAAGTTTAGTTCATTTAGTGCAGTGGGCCAAAGGACAAATTTTATTATTCCGGGCATGTGAACGGGGCAAAACGCGACACAAATGCATTGAATTGCCTTAGAGAGTGCCTTATTAAGTCAGCCATTTATTTACGCTCATTATCTATTATACTTTATTGTTTAGGATGGTGCGAACGTACAAGAGAATATCATCTAGAGTTTCCTGGGAGAAAGACGACATGAAAAAAGCACTGAATGCTTTTCAGGAGCCTTGAATCAACACAGTGCCGAGTTCTGTCTGGATTCAATGCGTGGAGTGCAAAGATTGGGCTCACGAAGACTGCGTGGGGGCCCACGGAGTGAATTTGAAGTACTTCTACTGCAAGAACTGAAAGAAAATATTTTTCACCCTGTCTCGTTTTACCTCACGCAGCGTCTCGTTTTGCCCCGCAGGTTGGGCTAAAATGAGACATCTGGCGCATTTTTCGTTTCTTTTTAAAATAGACTTTTGAACAGTCTTAACATGGCCATATTTATGTAGCACATACCTTGTACCAAAAACAAAGCTCCTGTATTGACATTTTATGGTAAATAGGGAAGTAAAAAAAAATATTCACTATTTTCAAATTTTTGTCTCATTTTGCCCCGCCTTACCCTAGGTAATTCGGAGAGACGTCGCATCATTTTCATAGTCATCATTAGCATGTCCTTAGGTATAGAATGATGATCATAGCTCAGTAAGTACTTATGTTTACCATAAATAACAATGTGATCGAATAAAAGCTAACTAAAAGAATAATAAGCCAAAGAATACTAAGCTAGAATAAAAGAACAAGAACCACGCTGATAAATATTTTCTTTTTCCCGGCAGAATAAAATAGAATAACGAAACAGTTTGTAGTCCCTCCTTATAAAAGAACGTGACTTGACTCATTATTCTGTGGTTACTGTTACTGAAGACTAGTTTTAGCCTTGTTTGCTCGAAAAGAGGTAATACGAGAAACACCACGCAATGTATTCTTAACGAAGTCTTTAGTTATGACATGGCATTTTTATATCTAACTCCGCGAGAATACAAGTTGTTTTTTCATTACAATTGCTTCCGGTTTCCTGTTACTTCAATTTCTCTACTTACCCTGTTACAAAGTATACCATATCAAACGCTCCATACGTTTCGTTCTTTTACTTATAAACTTCACAAGTCCTTGGAGGGATTTGTACGCATCGATGCCCTTCCCGTAGTACACATAATACTCGTGCTCCTGTTTCCACTAAAAGAAAAATAAACTGTTCAACTGTTGATGCATTCATGCTTACCTATCGATTTTGCAAGAACATCTAATGCACGCTGCTATGCGAATGCTGTTTCACTGTATGTACGTAATTAACTGACTCGTTTCAAAAGCAACTCCGTCGTTCGCAATGTGCAACAACCAACAGTGTGAGCTACGACGCTGCCATAAAACGGCGTAGTTCGTCGAAGAGTCTATTCGCTCATTGGTTACCTGTGAGGACATTTAAAATGTGTAGAGTAAGCACTTTCTGTGAATTCATTCACGTGTAGCCCGGTGAAGAACATTAACTTCCTTACTGCGCGACAAGTTAAGGAGAGGGTGCACATGGTGGGATCACTACACTCATTAGCTAGGAATTCATGCTTCGTCCATTCAGTTGAATATCTAAAACACGCAGTGACTGAACGAACAAGAGGACTGCTCGCTGATGACGATACATGGTGCTTTATGGCGGAAGAGCCAGTGAAAGCCAGACGAAGTGGGCCAGGTTATGATATAGGATGCGATCAACGGTGGCGTTTAGTGGCTATATAGGGCATAAAACTCTCCGCACTAAATGCGCGTAAAATCATAGAAATAATAAAATCGTTAGAGTAACGTCAAACGTGCGTGATGAAAAGTATTACAAGTGATCATTGTATTATAATATAGTAGTGCGGCATTAGCGCGAACTCCTCGTCAACGCCCTTGAGTCCAATGGTCGGGAGACCGGTGCTTTATAAATGTAACTGCTGCAGCAGCAACCACTGCTGGGAGGCAGCGCTACGGATTGCCTAGGAATATAATTTTAAAAGTAATGGCATGATTTAGAAGGTGCCCATACTGTTTCATGTTTCAAAAGAGGCTCGTTACTTTTGCACATTCAAGATTGAAGTGAAACCTGCTGCCCGTCGGGAAGAAAATGTCCCTTCCTACTGGCTTACAGTTCAGGGCATTCTAAGAGAATGGCTCTTGGTAGGGTAGGAAAAAATGTCCCTTCCTACTGGTTCCATTTTAGGACATTGTAATAGAATGTGGTGAACCGTGCGTGGTTCGCCACATCTACTACAGCTGGGTCGATCGCCATCGCACAATATATGCGCACGTGTGATGTATGTGTATTCTATTCGAAGCCGACAGTGTTAAATCCGTGCGGCGTATTTTAGATGTGTATGGCCAATTACCGAGGTATGAATTCATCAGATGTAACTTATTACTTACTTCCATATCCCATAACCGCCGCTAGTAATTTCACGGCCTTTTTTCTCAACAAGGGCTTTGAGTTCATTACAAGGACACATATAGAATATCTGGGAACGTGTGCATAGACTGATGTGGCAAGCTCATCAACCAGTAAGTAGCCATCTACATCATGGTGCCGGGGCACCAAGCACATTACTCCATGATGTTTCGATGTGTCAACGGCGCTCAGGAGTGTGTACAGCTAGTCAATGACAGGATTTCTGTAATTTTCAGAGTTGATAAAGTTTTACGGCGCTTAGGAATTTAGTGTATATGACTGCATTTCTTCTTCCTACTTCTTCAATGTGTTGTGTAAGCCTCTGCTGTGAAAATGCTTGTATTCGGGTGCAGAACACTGCCATCCAAAAGATGTTTCGACAGCAGCGTAATACGGGCCAGCAGAAGACACACATCTGTGAAAAAAATTCTGCGCTCGAGTATTTGTGCTGCAGTTCATGAAAGTACGTCTGAATGTGTAGACGGGTGCATGCATTATGACGTCTACGAAAGTTTTTTCACAATATAAAACCTGCCATTGCTCCGGTGGGGCCTCTACAGCGGGGGCCATTTGGCGGTGTTCGAGCAGTGGGACACCTGTGTCATCATCCAGTGCTCGTACACGCACCGATAAGGGCTCTGTCACTGTGTGTCGGTTGTGAAAGAGCTGCTCGAGTATACACAATAATTTTACCGTTTCATTTCATTAGGCCACGTTTATGCACCTAGCAGGTTTTCTAGCGAACCACGAACGGTTCGCCTTTAAAACGGGGCAGTTAACGTACTGCTCATAAATTACCCTACATCACAAAGAAAAGTCGTAATTTGCGAGATTTTCGTTAAGCAAACTTACAGGTCCCGATACTCAGGTAATATTCCTGCAAGTTTCTGCGTAGTGCATTCCAGACAAATTTGACTACGCGCCGTCAGTTTAAACGCGACAGCGTTAAGGAGACCGTTTTGCAGAAAATTGGATATAATCGGCAACGACGTTGTGGAAGAGCGTGAATGCAAACAATAAAACTGAGTTCTGATACACTCTACTGCTTTCGTATCTCTTAGTGTCACGCCTGCCATTTTTCGAACCATCGCATGCTGTGTGGATGCAAATGACTGTCTTGTGGCAGCTCATGCGTGAACCGTTAAGCTTTTTCCACGCTCTCAAAAGACTTATAAAACGTGATACACATTGCCACGAGCGGTCACACCATTTGGAGTGACTAAAAATGCTAGAAAATGCTTCACACATCTAAAAACTCTGCGACAAAAACCGTAGTCGACGTTTCTATCATGTACCTCGTCAATACATTGAATAAAGATGTTACAACCGACTGGAGCTACACATCACCCATTCTAAATGCCTTGGCGCTGTACATAGAGCCAGCATTCAAAGAAATAAATGTGCTACTCAAGTAAAATTCAAGCAGCTTCAAGAAATTGATCGAACTTTTTTTTGTTCACTACTTCACTAATTAGGAAACTTCTTTTTCTTCTCTAAGTTCAGTGTCACTGACAATCTTTCCTCGCCTGCTGTCAGTCTTCAGCCGTGGCTGTCACTTCCCGTGCATTGCCGCCAAACACTGTGGCGAAGGCGCCTTGCACATCAAAATTCGCGTGAATGGGGACCCAGCTTGAGCGGCGGATTTTCTGAATTTCTCGCAAAGGTTACACGTGACAAAATTTCGTACTATAAGTAAACCGCGCCCCGTATCACGTTGTTCCGAACGGGCCGGGGAAAGTGTGCAGTGTGTTCTTTTCTTCATCAATTGTCTCTAGAGGCCTAACTTTCTAAAAAGTGAGCAGCGCTTCTCCAGTCGTGGAAATGGGGGCAAGCGAAGCTTGTCGTGGGCGTGCATGACAAACTGCTTTTTATTTCTTTCCTTATAGGTAGCAGACACTCAGGAACGCTGTTTTTTGGGCGGAGTCGGTGTGGCCATTTACATGTTCTTTCCAGCATTCTTCAGCCAGTAGGACGGCCCATCAAAAGGACCATCAAGTGGTCACGGAAACGCAGTTTAGGAAATTAGGTTTTTCGAATTCGGAGTTTTACTTAAATGTGCAATTCTTGATATCCACCTCACGTGTTGACACGCAGATCGCATTTAGTCCGCGAACATGAAATATTCAGTGAAGCGCCAACAGCGAGTGTACAGCTTCTCAATTGTTTTTAACACGAAAGTGTTTTATTTCGGGGTCCACCCAGACTTTCATGACATATTTCCGTCACGGAAATACGCCAGCAAACTGCACGCGATCAGATAACAAACAAAATAATACGAAAACGTTCCCTAAGCAGGAGCCGAATCCACGACATCTTGGTCCGCGACGATAGGCGCCGGACGCTCTAACCACTACGCCACGACCACACACGCAGGAGATTTCACGACCGCACCTTTTATCGCTCGCACTTTCCTCTCCCGGTGCTCTTGGTTAGCGTCGTGTTTCCGCTGTCTGGTAGCGGTAGAATCAAGTACTGCGTGGCATCCGCGAATACCTCCGGCAACGCGCCATTGCATCGTTGCTGCTGCCGTTCCATTGGGCGCGTCTCCAAAATAGGTCTAATGTTGTCGACGCCCTACGCCACGAGGTAGTGACAAGCCCAAGCTCTCGCTCATAGTATCCATCCATAATAAAAATAGTTGTGCGAGACTCGCGTGGCTGTCATACCGCGTTCTCCGCTCGAACCGTGAGAAATCACGGCCAGACTAGAAGGGAGACCCGTCGAGTGTTTAGCGCGGCCGTGGTGTGTTTATTCTGTTAACTCTAACATTCTGCGAATAAAGACTATATTCAGAAGCTCAGCGTCGAATAACCGACGCTCTTCTGGCTGTCACACCGTATTCCTAATTACGCTCTCGCCATGCTGTATGGAACGGCCTGACCAACACTAGCGACGACGCGTTACCGGAGCCAATGTCTGAGGCCACGATTAATGCATCAGAACACTATCGAGCACCGAATGCGATCGGCTCGGTAGACTCTGCGCGGCGGAGGTTTTCGCTGCAATATTGTAGAAATGTCGGGTCGGTGAAATGCGGCGTCTGTGGTGATTCGATTTGGTGACGATGCAGTTACGCGTATGCCTTCCGCGTCAGCGTGTGACACCTCCTCGCCAGCGTAGGGCTGCTTCTAAATAGACTAACGCTGTTTCTCCGCCGGCAACAGCTTCCAGTGCAATGGCACCGACTTCTATAGACCGCACACCCTGCCGCTTCTCTCCTCAAATGATGAGGCTTTGAAAACCTGTATGTTGAGTTACAGTTCGTTATGTGCACGTTGAAAACATCTTTCAGGTGTATATCTAGGTGTATGTTAACTACTACAGCTACCACAAAAGTTTTATTTTGTTCATGGACGTTAGTCGTCGCAATGGAGATGTGCCACCAGGCGTTAACGTGGGTGCGTCGACATCGGGCGATGCTATACCTTCCAAACACCAATCCACATTGTGCAAGCCCTCGTATATCAATGTATAATAAACACTCAGCTTCTTCTGCGAGGACACGTTTCACTTTCGTGTTACACCAGTTCCTATGACGGATGGATCAAAATGCATTTTTTTACATCGTCGGTAGAACGCTTCAGTTTAAATCACTTTGGGAAGCATAGCGCGTGGCCTAGTGTTCAAGGCATTCGCTTTCGGACCACAGGGACCCAGGTTCAAACCGCAACCCCGGAAAGGAAATTTATTATGGGCGGAGAACATTAGCCACCCGGCTTGTCGTATGCTATTGTGTGCTGTCATTGTACACCCTAAGGCAACCGAAAGAGGAGTAACGGAGCTCAATAGGCGCGTGCGATGAACGGATGGACCTTTGAATGAGCAACCGCAGATGGATGCGCGCCGTGTGCGAACCAGTTTTCTGTAAAGGGACCAACCGCGTGGGAGGTGCAGGTCATGCGCAGAGATAAGTTCCGTGTGCAAACCGTTGTTAAGGGTTTCCTCCTCGCTCTTGGGTCAGTCTTCCCACTTGTGTTCGCGGTGGCGTGTTCGCGGTTGTGTCGACGATCTACGAACTACGCCGCGGTGCCTTAGATATACCCGTACGCGATAATCAGCGTCTGGTGCTGCTTTTACATTTCGCCGCACCATAAAGCCTGTAGTTGGTCTCGACACGTCGAGCCGTCGCGCTGTATATCTCCGCCGTAATCACGGTACTCCGTCGCCACCGGCTGGCAATGGTGGCCGAGGAGACAGTTAGCCTATAGCATCCATGATTTCAAGCTGACTCTGGGCAGAAATCGGCACTGGATTCTTTCACAAGTAAGTGATCATTCCTAATTCTACCGTACTTGTCGCGTGCGCGCCACGCATCCCGCTTGCCTGCAATGGGCGCGATCGTGTTGTAAACCCCACGCACGAAATGCGCCGCTAAGGCTGGCTTGGTCGTCAGCTCAGCTGTGCTTTGTCAACGCCGGGAAACTGGCCGCCATTGCCGTCGGCCCCGGACGCTCGCTCATCGAGCTCTCGGCTTCTCGGTTGCTTGTCGGCTTCTCGGTTGCTCGCAAGCAGCTCACCGCCGTTCGTGGCGCCAGCCCCACATTTGCTTGCTGGACTGCCGCTCGCTGGAAAGAACTTTGTGGAATTTTGACGTTATTACCAGCGGCTACACGGTCGCTCGCTCGCTGTACTGCCGCACGGTCGAGGACTTTTGTGAAAATTGGTCTCCATTACCGTCGGCATCCTCGTTGCTGACTCGCAAGCAGCTCGGCGCCGTTCATGGCAGCGGCCTCGCCTTTTCTCGTTATTCTGCTCGAGGTTTGCTGGTGGCAGCGACGGCGGACGGCCTTGCTCGAGCTGTACAACGCCAATCGTAGAAAACTGGCCGACTCATTGGCGGCACCTCGGCCGGATGGTGTGGCTGCCGCACTTGAGCTGTTGCGCTATCTGGCTCGAAATGCGTCTTTGTTGATAACGTACATCACAGAGAAATTATTTGCATGCCATAATTTAGACGCGTGTTCTTATTTCATCTTGCACGTATTTGCCATATGCGTGCGTGTTCATCCTTTCAGTCACGTGTGACTCACTATTTGTAATCTTTTTGTGCGTTGCAGGATGCACCTGTTGTCCACAAGGTCCAGAATGCTGTGTGCGCTGGCGCGTGCAATGCCAGTAATCTACCGCTTCCGTTAAAGCAGCTTCACAAAAAGGACTGTACGAGATATGACAACGCGCCTGGACCTGTATTTTACATTTCACATTGATTTCAATGAATGAAAGCAGCAACTTCCTAACTAAAGAGAAAAATAAGCCGTTTCATTGTCTAACTATTGTATTTCGTTGTCGTATTGACTGCGAAAGGAGTGATACAGGATGACTAAATATTTTTTTGCCTGTTTTTTTTTCGCGACATTTGTTGCTCACCGCGGAAATAAACACGCGAGAAAAGTATTAGGTCTTGCGGAGAGTAACTACAGAAAATCGTCCCGGGGAACTAACGGACCACTTGAACTGTTGATAAAAACTTCATCCGAATGGACTATTTGAGTGGACCAGCCGCTCGCCCGGCAAAGTGCAATTGCGGGGACTAACGGTTGCCCGGTAAGGTGCAAATTTGAGGACTAAATGAGGTGATCTGTGGGGACTAACAGTTAGCTGCGTGGGAACTAACTGTTAGACCCGGTGTCGTTAGTCCTTAAAGAGAATAATGGCTGTGGCAGCCTCATTAGCCCTCAAAAGGACAAAACACAAGCTCTTTTAACACCCTTTGGTCTTAGAGTGCACACTGTCCTAGGTTGGCGTAACGTAGGCAAAACTACGAGTGCCATAGCCATCTCTAGCATATTGAGCGCGCGCTCGCCCCAAGGAGAAGTCTTCTTCCTTTTTGTACTTTGAGCACATTGGTGATGACAAGGTGAGCGCGCGCTCGCGCCAAGGATGTCTTCTTCACCTTGTTCTTCCAGTGCCTTGATGATGATAAGTGCGGAGCACTTCAAGGGCCAGGGCTGTCATATGCTGTTCTCGCTTGGCGTAACGCAGAAAGAAAGAGCAAGCGAGCGAGAAATAGAAAGAGAAAGAAAGAGAAAAATAGAAAGAAAAACAGAAAGAGCAAGATACAAAAAGAAATTGATAAAGAGAGAGGAAGAAAGAAATAGAAATATCGAAAAAAGACAGAAAATAACCGAAAAAGAGAAAAAGAAAGAGAGGAGGAAAGAAAGACAGAACCAAAAAGAAACAAAGAAGGCTGTCCAGCTCCGCACTTCCTTCAGGCTCGGCACCCCTAGTGTGAACCTGCCTTAACTTTTTTTTATCTATTATTTTTTAGTGCGCGCGCCAGTTGTGAGTGAGGAGGGTTGTTCGGAACACCGTCAGCTACACATGTGGCTCAATCCAAGCTTTACTTGAAATATTCACTGTTTTGTCGCAAGGATGAAGAAGTGAATGTGATGCAACAAATGGGAATGTTATACGAAGTAAGTGTAGCCGCTAACTTCTTCAGGACCTAATCTGGCGTAACTGAACAAGGCGGTGGCGTAAGGAAGCGCTGCTGCTGCTGTCAGTGAAGCGATCTTCGTGCTGTCTATCGCTTTAAAGGAAAATAAGCGATGAGAGCAGAGACATAAAAGGCATAAGCCGTCTAATCAGCACTGTCCTCGGAACGCGCGTGACCTCGCTCGTTTTATCAAAGTTTACACTTGCTGCCGGAGCGACGCAGGCCCCTCTCCGGCATAGCTCCATGCGCGTTTGCTGCAACGGAGGCGGCGATGCGCGTTTTAACTGTTAGAGCCGCGACCGGTGGCAACCATCCCACGCTTTCACTCGGACAGAGAGCATACGATAGGCGGGCCGAAGTTATCCATTTCTATTTCATACGGAACATGAGGGCGATGCCGATGGCGACGGCTGAAAAGCCCCTAGAGTCTCCATGTATTTGCTATCGCAATAAAATAGCTCAACGGGTAATGTCATTGGAGCCAATATGCCCCGTTCAAGGTTTTTTTTTTAATATATTTTTAAGCCTCCATCCTCCCCTGAACTTCTGTCCAATGCGTATTCGTTGCTTATGCAACAAGCGTGTTCTCCCACAAACACTTGTTATTATTCTGTAGAAGGCGTGAGACAACCAAGCTGGTTCAGGCAGAAACCCGGCAAGCACGAACCACACGAACGTCAACGTCTTCGTTCACGCTGGCACAGAGCTGACACCGATGTGCTACGGTACACTTAATAGATGTGATGGGAGGTTGGTACTCTCTCTCTCTGCCCTGTGTGATGTCCTTCTTGCACATCACCTTCCTTTGAATGTATTCTCTATGCAGCTCTATGTATTCCTAATGGAAAAAGCGTCACGTTCCATTCCCGATGAAACTCTTGTGGAAGTTGTTGAAGAACGATTCTGAATAATGCAGTTTTTTTTATTTCCATTGGCGCGTAATCACGTTGTTGATGCGAAGTTTAATGTTATGGTACAAATAAGTGAAAGACTGAACGGCATATCGATGTCGTAAAACATCCATAGCGCACGCAGGCTTGTTGAAGCCGTTAGGTATCATCATCGCCATAACTACTACCAGTAGGATCCCTATACCAGTACACAGGGCCTACAGATGGGGCTCAGTTCACAAATACTACTTAGCAAAACATCGTCGCACATGACCTGTGAGGCTCAACCTTGATAGATTTCCGTTGCTGTGAAATTGTTATTTTCTCTAGACCAGTGGCACTGTCGCAGTTAGAACAGTCTTGAAAGATCTAAAGAAGTGGTTAACTGGAAATTCGCCCATACGTCCTCTCGGTTTGTACGTGCTGCTTCAAAGTTAATATTGTATTACGATATTAAGTTAAAAGGCTCCTTGTTGCGTAGAAGCGATGAAAGGCTGATTGGTTGTTTTGCTGTATGAGCTAATTGCCATCAAAATATGTAATGATATATAACGATCATTCCCAGAGCAACTACGACGGTCTTACAGTATTGGATACAGCGCATGTCGCCATTGTGATGGGTTTGGAAAAGAGGCGGGAAAATTTTGTTATGTTGCGTCTGCGTCTGCCCATTCTGGTCTCTAAAAGTTCGGAAGGACCCATTGCTCTGCCGTAGTAGAGTACATGTGGTAGTCTCAATCGTCAACTATTTTCCTAGACGCACAGAGAATTCTTGGCAGAACTGTAGGACAATTCTAGGGGCAACTGTCCCATAAAAGAGTACATGGTACCCTGAGTCGCTCACCTATTGTTCAGCAAAGAAAAAAATACGTAGGGACGGGATGCAGCAAAGAGCTCGCAGGGTCCCTTATACATTCACCTAAAACGACTCGAAGGCGAAAGCTTTATATGCATCATCAAACACGAAAATTGACCGCGGGCAATTTTAATCATCATCAGTTGATGGCATCATCAGTTGAAATATTCACCACTTAAGAGCGTCAGCTTATGGGGTCGCATATCGTCCAAATTTGCGACGGGACCATCACGTTATCACATTAAATTGTCGATTCCTCAAAGGTGGCCCGATCACGGAGCCAAGGCGAAACCTGGCGGGGTGCAGAAAGCTTGCAAAGCTTCCGATCCTGAAGGCAGTGCAGAACCCCGTTATGTGCTGAAAGCTTTCGGTACGGCTGGGGCCGGGGGAGGATCAATACCTAGACTTAGATAAAAAAAGATGGTTTTCATTTTCGAGTAGTCATCGCCGGATGAAAAACAAGATGGTTTTCATCTTCGAGTAGTCATCGCCGGATGAAAATGAAGATGGTGTTCATCTTCGAGAAGTCATCGCCGAATGCATAAGAGACTGTGTCAGTTCTTTTTTCTTCTCAGTGGACGTATTGATCCCGCCCCCTACGAGAGCTTTCTGCCTAACATTTTACCTAGGAGAAGGTTCGGAGATTAGGCTACATGCCGGAGGCGAAAATACCTTCATAAATCTCGTTCGCGATTGCCCTAATTTCAGCGAGAGCTGGTTGCCGCACTGTTTATCCTTCGATTACACTAATCGATGCAATGAATGATTGACGACCGAAAGCCGGCTATTCGAAAAAAATGTATTAAGCAGCAGCTATGTCAATACTTGCCCCAGTTCGTGTACAAAAGTATAAACATACTCACGTGAGAGAGTTCTATGCCTCGCAGCACGATATGCACCCTTGGGTTAGAGAGCGCACTGTACCGTATTCTCACCTGATAAGTGCAACAGAAAATATTGTATTTGCAACAAGTTTGTCTAAAGAAAATTCTTCTTCGAGTTAACGAATGAAGGCCACTTACAACTTGCATGGTTATCATTAAGTAAACGGTCAAGTTCATTCGTCCGTTGAACTGTAACTGGAACCTTGAGTCACATACCAGAAATACTTCCGGGAAAATGTCTGAGGCGTGGTACTTCGCTGAAAAAGTTATTGTGACAAACTTGAGAAACGTTGACAAACTTTATTGTGAGTTTCGAGAGTGAACATTTTTTCTACCTGTTGTGGTACTTACAGGAATCAAAACCAGTTCTATGGTTTGCGGCACGCTCAGAAATCGCAATTTTATCTTCTATATGTTTACCTGTAATTCAAAAATAATATGACCACTGTGAATTTACTGAAATGCCGGAAAACGCGCAGACATTAATATCACTTTTATTCCACATGGCGCTCCATTTAACTTATTAAGGCAGCTAAATAACGATAAACTGCGCAAACCCACTCGAGGAACACAGACTCTAGGTGTTTTTGCCACAAATTAACCCTCCTAATGCGGTCAACAATAAGCGGGGTGTTTCAGCTAACTTGCGCCTAGGATTATCAAGAACAACATTTGCGCTAAGCGTGTCGACTTGGCCCACTACTGTTCTAAGCCTTACGCAGCACGTCAGGGCACTTTTTCCAATAAGCCAAGGTCCATAATTAAGAAGGATTGCTTAATTACCCGTTTAGGTACCAACTCTAGCGAACGTTTTTCAGTGAAAAACTTCTACACTTGTTCTCTAACGCCGGAATATTTCATCCATGATAAGGTAACTGTTCACCCTATGAGCCCGGTAATGAAGAAAGATTGCTTACCTACATTGAAAATAGTAAGTTTATCGAAAAATATTCAATAGAAAAGTTCCAACGTTTGCACAGCAACTTCGCCTTCCTTCATTCATAATTAGATAGCTGCTCTGTTCAATTCTTGACAGCTTTTTTTTTTATACGCTCGAATTTAAAAACATACTTGGCGCAAATTAGCTGAAACACCCCATTTCTACATATCCAAAACCCAAGGACCAATCGTGATAGAGCTAGTGGGAGAAATGAAATATTTTGGTCTCTTTGAATAATTGAACTTGCATATGCATATTCAAAGTACACATAAGACAGCATTCTGGTTATAGACTGGTTATCATGAGGAGACATGCCGTGGCTAGTTAATATTTCGAAATCGCGTATCCGTTCAAAGGTAAGCCGGCATGGTCACCCATACTGGATCATCAATCAATCAATAAGTCAATCAATCGATGGATGAGTTGTGGATGCCGGTATTTGCTTAAATTCTCGGAATCGTGCGAGCGTAACAACTTTCTTGTATGTACTGGGTTAGAATTTTACTGGGTTAGAAATATACTGTGTATTTGTTCGATGTGTGCTGTTGCGTGAGCTGTTTGGTTTACAAAGCCGTCGACAGAAGGCAACCACACACAATGCAATAAAACCTGCAGCTGAGTCTGCAAAAAAGGATGTCTAAGTGAAATCTTGAGCCTCGCTTTTCTTCCCAAATCCAAGCTATTTTTGCTTTGAACAATAAGCATGCACGCACCATAGACTACAACCGAATCGTTGTCTTCAATATTTTCGATGAGATGCGCTTGAAGTCCATGCTCAGAGCGCTCGCCAGTTTCAAGGGGTCTGATCTTCAAGTTAGGTCCAACGACGCCTTCCTGTAAGTTAGCATTTACTCTGTAATCAAATTCACAACACATGAGGACTTCTTGTCTACAAAAATTCAGGCTCCCAAAGAGGCACAGTTGTTTTTCAAACACTTTCAAGCTTTTGAGAGGTATTACCTTAAAAAACTATCATACGAATCAAGGTTGTATTGCAGATATTGCAGAACTTTTACACTGAAGGTGTTGCACAAAAACAAGAAGCAATGAGTTCATTGATATGACAATATCAATGACCTGCTACCTTTACGTTTGTAAGAAAGATAGGCCGTTTTCACTGACTACATACTAGCCGGTTACATGACACAGAAATCACGAACGTCTTTGTAAGCGAATGCGGTAAAAATGCGTGTAAGGAAATTCACTACCTGCCTTTTACAACCTTGACTTCTCCACAAAATGCAGGTACGAATCTTTCGGAACCTAGATTCTCATATATTATTCCTACCATGTATGCGTCCCGCGAGGCATCACAGAACAAGTATTCCATTATAATTGAGAAAATAACAGTAGCTCCATATTTTACGTGGGTCACCACAGTTATAGCCTCATACACCACGACTAGAATAGACAGAAGCATTTACTGATTTCTACGCCCATATCCTCATGTCCCATTAGGCTGCAAAAGTCGGTAAAGATTACCGGTCAGTCGCGTGAACTGTAGTGGTTGCGACTTACTTTGTTAAGAGCAGAAAGCGGTAAGAATAGCACAATTAAAAATTGGTGGGAATTAACTGAGACAATCTGATGCACTTGCTGTATATTCTGGTCACATGTTTCTAAAATATAGTGCTAGTAATCATTTTTAGCGAATGCGAGCTTCTAAAATTGAACAAGGTTAAGTTTCGCCTACGCGGTGCGTCCCCGTGTTACTTTTCTAAAGAACAAAATTTACGTTGCAAATTGCAAATTTATTAGTGCTTATTGTTACATCTCGCCATCCAATGGCGCTATCAATTTTCTGTTAAAATACCAATTTCTTTTTATTGATAATATGTACTTATAATGAACACTCATTTATGAGGTATCTGCACAAAAGCTGTTTTCATTAGATTGTATTGCGAAAATTAACGTGTGTATAATACAGTATTACGTCATCCTTATGCATTTTTTAAAAGTTGTGATTACTGATTCACTTAGAGGTTTGATATTGCGTAGCATATGACAAGTCAAGTACTATTTCTAGTAGTTTTGATTTATCAAGGCAAATATTAACTTGAATTTGATATTCTTTTTATCGACTGTCGTAAAAATTTATCGGAATCACATGCACATACCTACGAAGTATTTTTTTTTCTATTATATAGTGTGAAGTTTCAGCTGTAGGGGCTGAAATTATTCAAACTTCCTTTATACGGTGGTTTGAGGCACTTGGAGTGAAAGCTACACTCGGTTGCAATGATACTTTGTCTGAATTATGCCAATGTTGTTTCGTAAAACTCAAACTTCGGCTATCACAGGTTCTAACACGTCTATTTCGCCGTCTAGAAGAAAATACAGAAGCATGGAGTGCGTCCATACCACTTGCACCATCCCGCCTTCTTCGGAAAGTACCACTGCAGCATATTGTCGTTCGTCATGATACAAGTTTTTCTGCAAATCTCGCACGTCGAACTGAAAATAATAAAATTATTGTTTTGCGCAATCAGTAAGCCTAAGAATAACGGCTCTATTAAGTCATGACCTAAAAACTACCTTGTAAAATTTTCGCAAGCAACTGCAGGGGCATCACTACAGGTTTGACAGCACATTTACTGCGAATACGTAGCAGAAAGCTCCAAGCTACAACGAATCCAGAGCCCACAGATAACACTAAAAGACACGTGGATAGGCATAACGTAAAAACAATTCGTTCTTTTATGGCAATGGCAATTATATGGACACTCCGGGCGCATATTTACCGCTGGTGGCGATCGCTGCTCAAGCAGAGATGAATTGTGCTGGCTGTCTCCATAGCGCGAAAGGCCCATAGGAGGGTGCCAGAGACGAGAGTGGGTGTATGAATATCGCCGACAGTAACTCCGCACTTTCACTGGCCAGGCGTGGTCGCTTGCTGTATCTTGCGCCTTATATTACATCGATCAGCAGATGGCTCATATATTTGTACGTGCTCTGTTGTCATTGCCATGTTCACGTTGAAGCAACAGACAGCACCAAGCTGTGTATGACTTCGCTCGCTGCAACGACCGTAAGGAAATTGCGTGATGAAATGGCGTAACGCAACTGCTCCAGCATTTTGTTGAGTTACGCCAGGTCGTATGCTAAAGGACAGAGAGCTGGTAGCCTTACTTAATATAACATTCGAATTTTTTGCTATCGCATACATTGCTTCGCAATCCACCTTTTCACGATGCCTCGGCGCATGCGCCCTTCTCCTAGCGGCAAAGTCGCGAGACGCCTCGTAATCTCGGAGGCTTTGTTTTTACGATTCGAGTTATCCAGGCCCCTACAAAAACGGCAGATGGCAGCAGAAAAAAAAATTTAAAGGCGGATTGCGGAAAAACTGAGAATTTTATCCCGAGCTTGTGCTTTGCCCTCCGCGAATACCTGAAATATATTGTGTCACAGCTGCTACGCTTGTCTGTCACACGATATCGAGAAAACCGCGCAAACGGACCGTTTCAAGACGATATTGACAAGCTGCTTTTGAACAGATACATCCAGCAAAACATAGTAGATCACCTTCTCATTGTGCATGTCAAGCATGTTTGGGTCGCACCAATGTCACTTTTCGATCACGCAGTCTGCATTTTCACAAAATGCGGACTCCCCAGCTCGAAGTAACTAGAAATATCGCAAGTGGGACAAGATCAAGACAATATCGAAATAACCTGAAAGTGCAATTTCTGAAAGCAATAAGGTAGAGCTGCCCGCAGCTAGCATTCACTACTCGTGGTGGTTGGAATTCGTAAATATTTTGCATGCTAACAACAATCTTAATGAGCCATTCATATATACAGACGAGATCGTTCTACGCTCTGTTCTTTGCTGAAGACGCGTTATATTTAGCGCACATTTGCACGCCCTCGTAATTGCTTCAACGTTTGACAACCCTCGCACCAATCGTTGTGGCGCAAGTTGTGGCGCACCATTCTTTCGGAGTTTAGAGAAGAAGAAGAAGTAGAATTTTATTTCAGGCAAAACGCAAAAAAAAGGTACAATTTGCCTAGGGGACCGGCGAAAAGGCATAAAAGCCTGACAAAGCGCCTGCCCCCTGTAAACCCAAAACCCCTCAAAATGACACAGTGCTCAGTGTAAAGTAAAAAGTCAATAAAAAGTAAGCATAAATGAGTTTCTACACGCAAAACATGTGTGTACAGGAAAACATATATGAGCGAAAATTTGCCCAGCAATGAAATCAATAAAGCATATATGTGTCTGACAAATCAAACAAACCGTAGAGGACATAAACAAACGCTAATGTAAGACATGTAAAATACTTAAAGAAACTTGAAATTTCAATACAGAAGGTTTCAAAAATCAAAAGGCAACAGGATCAATAAGCAATAAATGTGACAATAAATTAAACACAGTTTAGATAACATAACCAAACGTTAGTGTGATTTACACAAAGAAAATACCTCAAGGAGTTTGAAACAAAGATGATGAAGGTGATTATGTTTGTGTAGATAGGAAGTGTTCCTGTATCTTCTTTTTAAAAATGCCATATGAGAATGTATTGTCAATTAGAGAAGCTACAATCGGTTGTTCGTTCAGGAAATGCGAAATTTTATACAATAGTTTTTCTGTGCCGTAATTCGTACGTGGTTTCTCATATCTATACACCCTATGCCGTAGGTAATGACTGTGATCTCTCGGGAGGTGCCTCTGATAAAACCCTGAGCGGTCAGTTCGTACCTGTTTATAAATAAGCATTGCCAGCTTTTGTTTCATGACGTTGGTTACCGTAAGTATTTTATGTTCCTTAAAGAGAGGCGCGGTATGATGCCTGAATGAAACCCCTGATATTAGTCGTATAGCTCTTTTTTGCAAGATGTGAATTTTATCAGTGTTTGCTTTAGTCGTATTTACCCATACAAGAAGACAATAATGGAGATGTGAGTGAACAATGGAGTAATATAGTTGTTTTTTTTAACCACAGAGGAAGGAGTTGTCGCAATTTGCAGATTATACTCGTCGATCTGGATATCTTGGTACGAACGTGGTTGGTGTGTAAGGACCAGTCTAAGTGTTCTTGAAAAAGTATCCCAAGAAATTTATGCGCTGTGACACGTTCAATTTTCTGCCCTTCAAATGTTAGTGTAGGCTCGCTTGCAATAGGCTTATTGCGTGGGCGGAATAAAACATATTTTGTTTTTTGGTATTTAGTTCTAATCTATTACATTTCAGCCAGTCAGAAAGGTGTGTCAGCCATAGGTTTGCTTCTTGCTCAAAGTGATTGAGGGAATTACCGGCCAAGAATATATTGGTGTCGTCCGCGTAGAGAACATCGGGTGTTAGCGGTATGTTAGGTAGATCATTGATATGAATCAAGAAAAGCAAAGGCCCTAAGATTGATCCTTGCGGAACGCCACAAATGATATTACCTAGTTAGATTTAGTGTCGCCGAGACTGGTGCACTGTTGCCGATTACTTAGATAACTTTTTATAAGTTCTAGAGCCTTTCCTCTAATTCCATATGAAGGAAGTTTCCGTAATAAAATATGGTGCTTAACCGAATCAAACGCTTTCTTGAAGTCCAGAAAAATCCCTATGGTAAGTAATTTATGTTCAAAATTGTCAAGTATTTTTTCTTTAATATCCAGTAGCGCTGTTTCAGTAGATTTTTTCTTTTGGAAGCCATACTGTTGTTGTATTATCACATTTTCTTGCAATAAGTAATTAGAAAGTCGTAGGTTGATAATTTGCTGAAAAACTTTAGAGAATATAGGTAATAATGAGACAGGCCTATAGTTATTAAGGTCATTTTTATTACCACCTTTAAAGATGACAGATACTTTCGCAATCTTTAGCTCATCAGGAAAAATACCTGAACTAAGAATTGTGTTAGCGATATGTGAAAGCGGCTTACTTATGGTAGGTGCAACTGCTTTAATAGGCTGGGGTTTTTATGTCATCTACGCCACATGCACAATTATTTTTTAATTTTTGCAACAGTTTGTATATTTCAGATTCGGATGTGGGAAACATGAAAACAGAGGATGAAATGTTGCTAGTTACATATGTATGATTGCTTATCTCCTTGACAGTGGTCCCACAGTCGCCAACTCTAAGGAAGTGTTCATTGAACCTATTTGCAAGTGGCGCACCTGAGCATGGTTCACCGTCTATCACGAGCTCCGAAATAACTGATTTATCGTCTTTGCACATAAGGTCATTGACCTTTTTGCAGACCTTTTTGGAGTCATTCGATATACCAGCAAACATATTTTCGTAGTACGCGAAACGCGCTTGTTTAATATCAGCGCCAAGTTTATTTCTAATTTTTTTGTGTGTAGCTAATGCATCTAAGTTGTTTTGTTCTGATAAAAACACTAAACAGCTTATCACGCTCTTTTATTCTTTTTAAAAGGTGGGAGTCTATGCATGGTTTCCTAGACCGACGGGGTTTTCTAATCGTTGTCGTAGGAAAGGCAATGTCATAGAGACCTTTGATAGTGTTTAGAAAGACGTGGTATGAAACAACGGGATCTTTGATCTCTGTCACAGAGTTCCAATTTGTACCTTCTACTAACTGTTGAAAAATCGCAATCTTATCCTCAGATATTATTCTGCATTCAATTTTTGTATTCTGAATAGTTTGGTTATGTCTGGACAAGTATGGCGTGAAGAAAATAAAGAAAGGCAAGTGGTCGCTTAAGTCTGCTATCAGTACACCTGCATCGCATTCACGTGGCTGATAGTTTGTAAAACATAAGTCGAGTAGCGTTTCAGATATGTCTGTAATTCTTGTTGGCATGTTAATTACATTTTGATATCCAAAAGAGAAGAAAATATCAACGAGGTTTTGCCTGTTTGATGTTGTTGCCAATAAGTCGATATTAAATCACCGCAGAAAATCGCAGGAAATCCAGATTGACAACAATATTCTAGAACACTTTCAAGATAACTAAGAAACACGGTAACAGAACCAGAAGGGGGTCTGTACATGAGGACAATAATTGTGCCCATGCATTTCATCATTAGACATTCATAGTCAAGATCAATATGGGAATATTCCAAAGTATTTTCATAATGGAGGGAGTTTTTAATATAAATCGCCAGACCACCTCCTCTTCTGTTCTCTCGCGATATTTGAATACATTTGTATCCAGGGAAATGTACATCAGGGTTATCTCCAGAAAACCAGGTTTCAGTGAATGTTAAGATATCGAAATTATGTTCCAGTGCATCGAAAAAAAGGCTTACAGATTCTTGTTTGTGCCTTAGACTACGCGCATTTAGATTTAACAAGGACAGGTGTTTGACGTTTCGTGTAGCTTTTAATTGCCGAAAAGAAAAGGCATCATAATAGTTTTGCGACTGTGTGAAAGAAGCCACGAATTAGGTCGGCCAGAAAAAAGGGAACTTTTATGAGTTATCGCAGCCCTTCCACACCTTCAGCTGTTCTTATTCTAACAATTTGATGTCGTGGGCTTCGTCGCATGAACATCTTCCCATTCTTAACCCAAAAAAAAACTGATAATGCAGTTCGCGGGCTTTACACCTTATCAGCCAGAACAGCTTTTTGTTCTGGGCAGTTAAGTTTTCATTGAAAAAGATCTTAGATTTTGATTTCCTTAGTTCTTGTCGCTGTTTGAGCCAGACATCTCGCGTCAGTCGAGATCTGAAGCGTACCAATATAGGGGCGGGCTTATCAGCCTCGTCTTGCCCTGCTCTTTTCGGAAGCCTGTGAGCAGCTTCTACATCCGATTCTGACAGCCTAGGCAGCTTCAAGTCGTTTGCCAGTATGTTCAGTTTTTCGAGAACATTTTCATTCATTTGTTGCGGAAGCCCGTGAATTTCAAGGTTTAGTCGTCTGCCGTATTGGTCTAGATCGTTCATTTCTTGCTTGAGTGTGTCAATTTTCTGCTCTTCCGTGCGTTCTTCAAACTTTTTCACTCGTGTCTTTCTGCAGTCTATATCTGCACCTTGTTTTTTCAATTGTGCTATTACTTCATCGTACTTGTCGAACATTGCTTGTACGGACTTTTCAATGGTATCAACGGTGGCAATAATGCCTTCAAGTGCGTCCACTTTCTCTTTGATTGTGAGCAGTATGTTCGGTTTACCATGTATTTCAGCAATTTCATTAGCAAGGTCTATTTCACGATCCACCTTTTCTTTTGCAGTACTCGGGCCACCTCGAACATACGAGGTTCTGCAAGTCGGACATTTCCAATAAGTTCTGGCCTCAGACGATTTCTTTTTGTATGCGCTTTCTGTAACGCCTGAGCATGGACCAAGATGATACTCATAATTGCACTCCGAACATGATAAGTACATACTATCAGTTGGGATAGACTTGTGACAGGCAACGCAGTTTTTTGCCATTTCACTCAGCAGCAGCGGCAACCAGGTCTCTCGCTAACGTTTAAAACAGTGTAAAAGAATAAGATCGGGCACCAACCTGCAAGTTGGAAGACGTTCACGTTAGGGATACCGCGAACAGGCCATTCGGTGCCACTGCTGCTGAGCGTGTGTGCTATTGCGCTCGATGTTCACTGCTTTTGAAGATGGTCCTTGATGACGTAGGTCAGCACGTGGTCCTTTGGGCGTCGCATGTTCATTCGTATCTTGCTACAGTGAGGCTGCTGCGCGTCTATTCCTGCAGTAGCCTTGCGGTGCGCTCTTCCTCCTCGGAATCCGGTGGACTAGCCTTGCTTCGTTGATCCCGCAGCGCGGTAGTCAGTTGAAGGTGGTTGTCGTCAGTCTCGGCCGATGTCGCTCCCCGCTGTCTTCCTCAGTTCAGCCATGCAGATCCTGCTCGACTGCGCCAGTTAGGTTCTTCTCGTTTGTTCCACTCGCCTCGCTGGTTGCGCGACATTTGCTGCTGCCGCCAAGGAAGCCGAAGACGAGAACTTTTCATCTGCTCCGTGAGCTTGGCCAAACTAAAGATATTATCAGCTTCTGTGTGCTCAAGCATAGGCGGGCGCACGGGGGGGGGGCAGGGGGGGTAGGGGGTGCGGCCGCCCCCCCCCCCCGAATAACCTAAGAGGGGGCGCAAAATAGAAAGCTTTTGTTAAAAAAAGAGGTTACCTTGAAGCTGTGTATTCCACACTCTTACAACACGAACGCATTATAACTGGAAGGCCACACACCAACTTATTTGGTGACTCCTATGTTCCCGACGTTTAATTTCTTATTTCTTTTATTTGATGCAGAAGTGAAGTGGTGCATGCGTATAGAAGTACGAAACGCAAAAATAAAAATGCTGATGGTTCTGATTTCTCCAGTAATGTTTACCTGCATTGATATGCTACAATGTTTCACGACTTTATGTGAAAATAACCTGATTGCGATTGTTGAAACGTCGTATCGAGCAAATAGTTTTTTGACGTAAGTGTTGATTGCTCACTATATGAGCCTTCGAAAAGCATTGGCTGATCAAAGGCTCTGAATGTGATCTGGCTGTAGATGAAAGAAAACTGCCTCAGACTTAGCTTGACGCGAATGTAGTCATCGCCATCGTATCGTCGTCATTACGTAAAAGTTAAGGTTCCCCTTTGAAGCAAACAGATTATGAAGCCTACAAAAGCATAGCGAGCGTCATTTCGAGTAATAATTGAAGCGTGCTAGTATGATTTCGAGGAAAATAAAAACACACAAACAGCTTGCCTCCAGCGGTGATTGAACCCACACTTTTCGTGAGATGTCAAGTCAGGAGACCACTTCTTACATGACGTCATCCGGCAAAAAAGAATGTTCTGCATTTATCCCTCTAACTATGAGTAGTTACGGCTAAAATGTTTCAGGCCACACACGCACAGCAATACCATGAAAGTAGACGGGGGAACGGCCGCCGCCATAGATCAGTTGATGAAGCATCGCACACGTAAGTGAAAATTTCTGATTCGGTCCCCTTTGGCGGGAAGTTGTTATTTCCTCAACCTTTATCTCCAGGCCTTCATCTCGTAATTGAAGCATTTCAGTATGAAACTAAAAATAACACCATTTGCGTTTTCTTTCTCTCTGTATGTCGCCTTTCTCTATCGTGATTCGATTGCTCTTGTGGGTAAGCAGCGTAGCGTGGATCTTTGGTAGATTGCAAAGCGCTCTTTTGCAACGTAACGCTTCCAGGACTGCTGATGTATAAATTGAGTCGAATGCGCCTGTGTAGTTTCTGAAAGCATTATAAAGAGGTTTGGTGCGTTCAGCAGCTTTCTCTATCCCCTGATTCATGACCCGCAGTACAGACAACGGGCAGTGAAGTAACACAACGGAATAGATACAAACAGCAGCGAGTTAAATACAGCGGTGAAATTAATAAGTTCGCAGGGAAAAAAATGGAATGAGAGCGCGCGAAGGATGCCAAACAGAGATATTTGGGAGAAGCCTTCGTTCACCAGCGGACGTAAGAATAGGCCGAGAATCATGATGGCTATGACGATGCTTTAATTGGCCTCCTTATGTGCGGGCGTCATATAGTAGCTTTGCGGACTGCACATCACTTAAGCTTCACGCCTAGAACGCGGAAGCGAGTCTATGCGGGCTCGTGAGCAACCAGTTAGCACGCAAATGTTAGGGCGCTGCATGCACCTGTTTTCCCGCTCACTTTCTTAACGTCAACCCCGAAGCATAACTCACAATAGCTCAGAAAGATATTTCTCAAGTGAACCAAATTGTTATTATTGCAGCATCCACACCGTGGAAAACACACCGCACGCTTCTATTTGTTCAAACTGACGAACTGTGCATTGCAGGCTTTGTTTCAGGTCTGCGTGCGGTAACTCCAATATTTGCTTTCATGACCTTTGTCCTGCGCTGACGAACAGTACAATCGCGTATTTCAATAAACTGTACTGCTTAGAATTTCCATCTCTCTTATACTAAAACAACTCTGCATTTTTCTATGCTTTTTCTACAAACGAACAATTGTAATATTTGTTACTCACGTATTGATGCTCTGGAATTCCGTTGCGGTATGTGCGGACAAAAAAATTTTCGTGCAGTATCGAGCCGGGCTCCAGGTTGAGAGTTATATCATCGTTTACTTTTAGAACTCTCGTGTTTTCATCACGTCCATCGAAGATTTTGGGATACACAATAGCTCGATATTTCGGCACTGTGGATGATTAAAAAACTCATGAGTTGACTCATCACTCAGAGCTCCAGTCATATTCTGTATCTCTTGAAGATTCCTGACTAATTTTCATATTTCAAAGAGCATGAAACACTACCGTAAAGAACTAGGAGAGAAAAGACCCGCCCACCTGAGTGTACTGGTTTCTTTAAATGCGGAGCGCCTTAGGGGACCGGATTAGCGTACATCCATCTCGTGTGGCGTGATCACGCTCAGAGTAAAGTGCTCCTTACAGGCCGTAACAAGGCTAGCATTGCTAAAACCCGAGTTAAAGTTAACGACGAAGGTCTAAAATATTAAAATTCAAAGAATTTACCCATGCAGCTTGCCATCATGTTGGACACCTTGGTCAAAGCATCCCTGTTCCTATAGCCAGTTATGTTATCGCAGCGTCGAGGCAACGTACGCTATAGCGGTCGACGTCCGCACTGCTGTAGTATAGCCGTATGCCACGAGGCCACTTAGCGGTGGCTTCTCCGCGTGTCACAAAGCGGCTCTCAGTCAATGTGACGTCGTCCTCGGTCAGCATGGGGCCATCGTTCAGCCTCATTGATATGAAGAGAAGACTGTGTCATTCTGGCGGATCACGCGGACGAGTGGATGGCAGTCGAGCGTCTTCCAGGGGTGTTCTGTCTTCAGCTCCCTCACTAGCCTTGCGTTTCAATGTGTATATTCGCCGTTAATGTATTGATTGAGACTGTGAATCACCTGTGGCGTATACCCCCATAACATGAACTTTGGTACTAGGATATGTGGCACACGTGATTGAAGGAAAGCATTTCATGACGTACGCGACAGGCGTTGTGAGTTATTCATGTCATGACCAGTCAATCGCGTTCGTTATATACTGACCCCTGGTATGCGAATTTTGGTATATTACAAGTTATGAAGGTGACCAGGTGAACGCTGAGACGTAGGCGGCTAGATAGATAGATAGATAGATAGATAGATAGATAGATAGATAGATAGATAGATAGATAGATAGATAGATAGATAGATAGATAGATAGATAGATAGATAGATAGATAGATAGATAGATAGATAGATAGATAGATAGATAGATAGATAGATAGATAGATAGATAGATAGATAGATAGATAGATAGATAGATATAAACGGCCAAAATGCCTGAGGTTCCCAAACAAAGTCTTAGCATTTAATAGGGAAGAAGTGATCGCATTAATTAACACAAATCGCTAAAACGCTTCGGAAACATGGGACTGACTCCGGCAGGGCGCAAAAGGGGGCACCACCGCCTCGACGAGCGAGCGAGTGCCCCGCTTCCTGCGCAGCGCCGAAGCAGAGGCTGCACAGGTGGAGGCTCAACTGCAGTAACAAGCAGGAAGTCAATGAAGCGCAGCAAAAAGTAGCGCACATGTTGCACACCGAGTTTGTGAATCTGCCTAACAAGATTCTACTCGTGCCGGGGAAACCCTACACGCTTACCTCAAACATAGGCGTCATTGACGCTTTGGTAAACGCAGAAGTGGGAACTCAACGAACGAGAATCGCTGGGCCCCCGTGCGATACACTTCCTCAAGTTTCCCAGTAGTACAGGTGCCACGCGTTGTTCAATTACTTTTTTTTTACTTTTACACCCTGGGGATCGAAGTCGAATGAACCAACTAGCCCGCATTGAAATGTTTTACTCTTCGTTTCCTTGTGACCTCTGAAGTGTTATAAGTTAGTAAATGTGCCTATTTTGATACTCCATTATTCTAACAACACATATCAAGTTCTTTATTGTAACAATATATAAGTTTACATTATTGAGTGTTATCAAAACATGAAAATTCTGGAGTGTTGTCTTATTTAGAAATGCTACAGGGAAACTGACATCCGATGAGATGCCGCATCTTCTCACCAATTGTTATTGAAGGTGAAAGGTTTTAGGAATTTCCGAGTTGTTACCTCGGACAAATTCTGGTATCAAGAAAGAGAATTACGCTTCTGTAGCGATCGGGCGATTCCTTCCAAGCTTGCGGTCTGTATATATCTTTGCGGTCAGTATACAATCAATTCGTGGGGCATCAAGACAAGGTCTTGTTCATCAAGAAGCTCGAAAGAGAATGCGACAGTCCCTTTTTGCTCTTGACCTGTGTGCCTGGCAATGAGAATGTCGTCAACGTAGACGAAAATGAATAGGAATGCGCGTTTAACCTTGTTCATAAAACTTTGAAACGATCGCGCAAAATTCTTCAAGCCCTATGACGATGAAGCTGAATAGAGCGAAATGGGGTAGTCATTGATATGCTCACGATGTCACTGGGTTCGACAGGAAATAAATATTAAGCGTTTATCAAATCCATCTGGCTCTATATTTAGGTTGTAGCGAGACGAGCGCCTAAGTCATCTCGGGAGGGAAAAGGGATATTATGTGACGGCGTAAAGGCCTACAGAGGACCGCCATGCTGTCTATCACCACTGTCCTATTTTTTGGTAGCAGATGAGGAAGTGTAGACCAATTCAAGGAGGAAAAACGGACAACGCCGACATGGGGCTCGTATTCGAGTCCTTGGGGTGCGGCTTCAAACCTCCTCTCAGCGACACGGGAGCTCAAGGTGGACCAGTGGAGGAGATGCAATGCATAATGTGTTTGACGAACAAGCTGATCATTTCGATGTGAGTTGCCGGTATTCAGCAACTCCTTGTCAAAAATTAAGATCCGCCAAAATGTACAGATGCCAGATGAGGTAACGTAAGACTGCAGCAATGTACAGCGAGGGATGCAATGTTATCCTTTAGGCCCCAACCGCAAACGCTCACATCCAGGTTGAAATAGCTGATGAAGTCCTTCCCCGTATGGCGAAGCTGATGTCGGTGATCACGAACACCAACATGTGGGGGCTTATAAGAGAGGCACTATTAACCGTAGCACATAGGACTCTACGACAGTGCCAGTGTTTATGACATTGTTCACTGCGTAAATCGCGGGTATGGACTTGGTTGGTGGCAGTTATCAGCCGTGGCGGGAACGAGTTTCGCTCTAGTAAGGGCGTGGATGCGGGTACCGTTATGCGGTAGACCAGAAGAGAAAGACCGCTTGAATTGGAGGCGACGTGCAAGGCTGGCCATTGAGTTTCCCGTCTTCGAGCGCAGCGACTGACTTGGCCACGAATACGATAGTGCACAAACACTGCTGCTTGACCGGTCTCTAGACTCTCTCCGAAACTGTAAAGACGAATCGTTTGCGCCGAATTTAGTGGTGAGCGTGGCCGCGAGTGGTCAGGTTTTCATATGCAGTGTTGAAGTGGCCGAGAATAACAGAAGGTTGACCAATTGGGTAGGAATTCACAATCTTATAATTATCATTAAGTGGCCGGTTTGTCATCCACTCGGTAGCGTTAGTCACCTGGCTTGAAGCTATTGCAGTGGAGATTGGTACTTGAGTCAAAGGCTACCACTTGTAGAGGTGATCGGCTAGTTTCACTAGCCGCTCGAGACACATCATAAGAGCCTACTGGTACAATGTTTGCAGACTGGGAAAGGCGTTGCAAGAACAGTTCGAGCAAAATAAAGAGTGTGCGCTGGCTGAGAGAGGGCCCACCAAGTATATACACATACAGTGCAGCAGTTCCGACAATCGTTGGTAAGTGACCTCCTCTCGGAATAGGAACTGCTGGAGCTTGCGTTGCCATTTCTCGAAGCACTGGATGAACATACGATGGGGGTTAATGTATGGCGTGGCAGAAGGTGTACCCGCAAGCAACTCGCCTACGGGAAAGGTGATGTGCGCAAAGGTGAGCGCAGTGACGATATGCAGGCAGCTTGCTCTCCGTAAAATTATTCGCCGCTGTTTGAAACGGAATTCTGCTTGCGTAAACCAAACCAGGGGGCTGAGAGGCTAAACTTTCGGTAACAAAAGCGTTGCGACAATGACAGGAGACGTTGTCATGGCGTTGTTTTTAACAGTAGTAGTAGCAGCGGTACCTGATGGCACAGCTACTGCTCTAGAAAACCTCTGTCACCACTTGTAAGCTTGGTTTAGCAGAGGCAAAAAGTGCGTTTGTTGACCGCTCTAGAGCAGAGGACAGCCCAACCTTTTTTTTTTTTTTCTTTTACAAGTAAACGTATTTCTCTCATTTGTGACTAGAAAGACACTAAAATTTCGGCGCCGTAACCGCAAAATACAGCAACGAGAGTTGATACACAGCAACCATGAAATCGGAAGAAGCAGTTCACTAAGAATCCCTTAAATTGTCAAAGGAACCGAAGCCTGCCGCAGTAGCAGCGACGGGTATTTTTCTCTTAGGTGAGAGACAAAGGAACGACGGCCGGCTGCCACAAGGTTAGCGGTGACGGTAACCATGGGAACCATCGTTGTCTTCCAAACAGAATGAGCGCCGGAACGCACTTAGTGTTCAAATATGAAAGAGTGCTCGAGATACACTGCCGTATACCTAGTACCTGGTCATTTCTGCAAGAGCACTGCACGGGCCTAGGTCAACCCGAAACGCGAGCCTGGCCAGCCTTCGTGCCGGCCCGTCCGAAGCGTTCGTCAGCCGGCGCGGACCGAGCCCGGGCCTGTTGCCATGGGTCTTGATGGGACTACGCCAGTCTTAATAATAATCCCCAGGACAAAAAACAACTGATAACCATCATCAAAAATTTTATTCTAGCGTGTCCAGGTGCAGCCTGCACACGTGAGCGTGGGTTAAGCATGTGAACATCAGTCTCGGGACGGGCTTAGTAACAAAGGCAACGCAGAGCCCAGACCAGGCTTGACCATGTATAACCTTGCCCCGGGCGGGCTTCCCATTACGTGCTCAGACCTGCCTCGAGCTTTAGAAAGTGGGCCCAGGCCTGCCCTGGCCAGTACAGTGCTCTAATGTAGGCCAAGTCAGAATTTCGTTGCAGGATATTCCAACGACTTTTAGGCCTTAAAATGGGCCTGAGAGAAAGAGAAATGTATTTCGGAAGGGCAGAGAGGTTAACCAGAAAACAAATATCTGACTTGAAGTTTTTAGACAAGCTGGCGGACGAAACCATACTTGAAAAGAAATTCCGGTATTTGCTTTGGAGCTACATGACCCAGATATTCGCACGCGCTCCAGCTATCACGCTAGTACCAAGTGAACATTGTTTAGTTATAATTCATCATGCTCAAAAATCTTTAACATGTCATATACAGAGCTTCTAACGAGAAGTACTGGCGGAAAATTCCCCCGGAAAAGGAAAACCAGTGTCCAGGAATATGAAAAGACATTATAACACGAAAGATATTCAGAGTATATAATACGCTCGAAGTCTATAACTGCTGAGAGACATGATTATACGAGTGCATCAATGATTATACGAGTACGCTCAACAGGCTGCCAACACTTCCCAACCTTGTATACCATTACTTCGCGCTCCCAAGACGTGAACTCGGGGCATAAACCCTTAATAGCGCACAACGTTTTCCAGTATTTTTAAGAGAGTGCCTACAGTGCAGGCTGCAATGACTTCAGTGTATGCAAAATATTCGAGAATGCCGTCGCATGGTCGTTTTGTGCAAGAAGACTATTTAGGCAACGAACTGTCTCCTTTCCAACATAATAGTAACAGTTAGAGAAATATTAATTTTCGCAGGTATGCATGATCTTGGTTATGCATCCTATGTGTCTGCACATGGGAGCGAGGCACTTTTTCAGTATATATTGGGTTGCTCCTAATCATTACCGATGATTTCAGTTGAATGACAAGGAAGGCAACATTTTCTAATCTGTTGCGGAAGTTCCGGCAAACTAACCTGTAAAGCTTATTCAAGTTCACAGAAAATAAGTTTGATCTTTGCTCGTTTTATTTACCTACAGCGGTGTCGTCCTTCTCTAGTGCACTCGGTACTGTATAAATCTGTAAAAAGTCAGGAAAGCTGCACTCACGCTGAGCGGCCTGGCAGCATCCGATAACTAACAACTGTAAACTTCTCAATAATATAAGCGATTCCATGCATTAACCTCAAAATGGGAGCTTATACAGCTTCGATAACGTTTTGCAAAAATAAATGCTGACCTTGCATAAATCTGCGTTCTGCAAAAGAAAAGAAAGGCTCGGAATGACGTTGAATCTATCGTTTTTGCAATTCTACGTTCTAGCTTAGTTTGAGAGCTATCATGGCATTTCGGTATAAAGTGCAGACGTCATAGGCTTCTGACTCCACAGTAGAAACTTTGCGTGCGCTCACCTTTCGACATCCGCCACCAACATGAACAAATGCTAAAGTGTGCGACAAAGTCGTTTTACTCTGAAAATAAACTCGGCGGACAGTTGCGCCGCATTCACGCAGTCGGCAGCGCATTCTCGACGCACCCATGTATCTCAACAAGGCCTTTATATGTCGAGGCTATTTTCCTGAGAAAGGGGTGAAGCCAAGCAGACCAATTGCTAAGCACTGTTGAATAGTACCTGCAGCATAGCCGTAGCGTACAACTGGCGAGTCAGCACTGGTGTTGTCGTCCGCTTTTCTTTTACTTCGGCGTTTAGCGCTGTCCTTTGCCAAATGTGCCATTAAAGACACAGCTGTGTGCGCAGTGATCTTCCTCGTAGGATGGCGTTAGGGAATCATTGGCTCACGCCTGTCTACGTGTTTGCTCGATGAGCCGACGCTGCTGCCGCGACTCTCAACTGACAAACGCAGTCGAACAGAGCGAATTCGAGGGTGAAGGAAGGGGGAGGGTTACCTCGGTGAGTGTGGACTTTCCCAGCTGCAGCGAAATACGGTGGGCTTCGCTCCACAACCAGGGCAATATAAGGGATATTTTGTGGGTCGGAAAAAGTGAAACGTGAAAAGAGAGGAGAATAAATCGGCCTGCAGCTGCCGCCATCCCAGAGCCACTCACGGCTTCCTATCAGTTAAGAGAAGCGTATGGCGGGTGAAGTAAACCCGGTTTTATTTCTAATGTAGCGTTTCAGTGTAGTTCAATGGTTGTGTTGGGGCATCTTCTGGGTCGGACAACTCTTCGAAAGGGGGGTGTAATGCGGGGTGTAATGATGTCAGAATAAGGTGTGTGTGTGTGTGATGCCGCCATTTCTTTCGATGTATTCCTGCAGGTGGTCGGCAAATTACTGAGCACTCTGATGGATCGGGAAGATGGAATCCGTCGGCTGCACTGAATATTACGGCGAAAGCTATGCTTGATCCGGGCTCTACATGACATGCATATCATGATTGTCATGTTACCAACTGTCATGTATGTCCGTCGTACAATCGCATCATGCAATACCAATTTTGGGTATATCAAGCCAGCAAAACGGCTGCGACCGCACCATGAGCGTGACATGTACATTATGCCCTAGACAGCATGCATGTCATGATTTTCATGTTACCTCCTGCCATTTATATTCGTCATACAGTTACGTCACCAAATACCTGTTTTAGGGTACACCAAGCTAGCAAACCGGCCGCGATCGCACCATTAGCGTGGCATGTAAATCATGCTGCACGTGAAATGCATGTCATGATTGTCATGTTACCACCTCTCATTTATGCTCCTCGTACAGTCACGTGATGCAATACATATTTTGATGTTTATCAAGCTAGCGAAAAGGCCGCGAGCGCACCATGAGCGTGGCATGTAAATCAGGTTCTACATGACCTGCATATCATGATTTACATGAAACCACCTGTGATTTATGTCACATAAATGCTTTGTCGTATGAATTTTGGTATATATCCATATATTTAAATGGTCGCGAGCACCCCGAGACCATGAAATGCAAATCATGCTGTACATGACGTGCGTGTCATGATTTGCACGATAGTGCTTATCACTTATGTTTGCCAGACTATCTTGTCACGCCATACCAATTTTGGTATATATCTAGTTAGCGAAACGGCCGCAGGAGCACCAAAGCTGTGTCATGTAAATCATGCCGTTCATGACATGCATGTCATAATTTTCGTATAATCGTGTCATTTATGTTCGCCATACAGTCATGTTGTGCCATACCAATTTTGGTATACTTCCCATTAGCGAAACGGCCAGGAGAGCGCAAAGTCGTAGGCGGCTAGATAGATAGATAGATAGATAGATAGATAGATAGATAGATAGATAGATAGATAGATAGATAGATAGATAGATAGATAGATAGATAGATAGATAGATAGATAGATAGATAGATAGATAGATAGATAGATAGATAGATAGATAGATAGATAGATAGATAGATAGATAGATAGATAGATAGATAGATAGATAGATAGATACGCACAAAATCGGAGAAGTTCGCTAACAAATGCTTTGCATTTACTGACCTGTGACAACCCGCCTGGTGTATCTTCTCCAATAAGAGCAAATGCAGTCATGACCGCTGCGTCAAGCGCTAACGCAAGAGCGCTGCGTTTGTTTCAACTGTTTTATAAAAACGCTTCGCGTATTAATTATCTATCCAGGCGCTGGTCTATGTGTAAATGGTATTTGTGTTGCTTGTGCATTTTTATTTCAGATTATATTGTTACGGAGATGATTTATTCAATTAATACTGATCGAGTTAATGCTGCACAGAGAGGACAGGATCGTAGGACAACAGGGCAGCCTCAGACTCAAACCCACAACAACAACGTTGTCGTCTTCCTCCATTGGGTGTCATTTCAGCGCCCGTGCCTGAGTCACCTTTGCATACCCGTGACGTTACCCCGGCCGGCAAAGCACCGTCCCGGTGCCTGTTATGGTTAGAAGGGCGTGTCACCGTTGTAGGGCTTCAGGCGAGAAACGTGCACGATGTCAGTTCTGGGTGTAGCAGTCGATGAGTTTGTGGTCGGGGAAATCTCATAGGTGACAGGTGTCACCTGGCGCAAGACTCGGTAGGGCCCGACGTATCGCGACAGAAGCTTCTCGCAGAGGCCAACACGACGGGATGGGAGCCAGAGTAGAACGAGAGAGCCCGGAGGGAAATCGGCATCCCTATGTCGACTATCATAGAGGGACTTCTGTGCAGTCTGGGACGACGAGAACCGAGCGCGGGCTACTGTACGTGCGATGAGAGCACGGGTGATGGCATCTTGAGCGTACGAAGTGGTGGAAGGTGGGTCAGACGGAAGCAGGGAGTCGAAAGGTAGTAACGGTTCACGGCCGAAAAGAAGATAAAACGGTGAGTAGCCGGCTGTGTCATGACGCGACGAGTTGTAGGCGAAGGTGACGAACGGGAGGGCAATGTCCCAATCGGTGTGGTCGTCAGATACATACATGGAAAGCATGTCTGTCAGGGTGCGGTTGAGGCGTTCCGTAAGTCCGTTAGTCTGGGGGTGGTAAGACGTGGTGAAGTTGTGACGAGTAGCACAAGATCGAAGTAGGCCATCAACCACACGAGACAGGAAGCAGCGACCACGGTCTGTGAGTAGGTGACGAGGAGCGCCATGCTGGAGAATAATGCCGTAGAGGAGGAAATCTGCAACGTCAGTCGCACAGCTGGTCGGTATCGCTCGAGTGATTGCATACCGAGTGGCATAATCCGTGGCTACTGCAACCCATTTATTTCCATTTGTCGATGTTGGAAAGGGACCTAACAAGTCCAACCCCACTCGATAAAACGGCTCGGCTGGGACTTCAATAGGCTGAAGGCGACCGGCAGGGGGAACCGTAGGTTTCTTTCGGCGCTGGCACAGGTCGCAAGCTGCAACGTAGCGGCGAACGGAGCGATAAAGACCCTTCCAGAATACCCGTCGTCGAACACGGTCGTAGGTTCTGGAGACGCCTAAATGTCCGGAAGTAGGGGCATCGTGAAATTGTTGCAGAACATCCTTGCGCAGATGGCTTGGGACGACGAGTAAAAGTTCCGCGCCTACGGGATTCAGGTTGCGGCGGTAAAAAACGTTGTCTTGAAGCAAGAACATGCTCAGTGAAGGGCCGGTATTGCCGGATTGAAGACGGTCAAAGATGGAGAATAACGATGGATCTCGACGTTGTTCATCCGCCACGTGTAGAAAGTCAGTGATGGTAAAGACGCAGGCATCGGCTTCCAAATCGATGGAGTTGGGTGGATCAACAGGGTGTCGGGATAAGCAGTCGGCATCGCTATGGAGCTTGCCAGATTTGTACACTACCGAGAACGTGTACTCCTGTAATCGCAACGCCCAACGGCCGAGTCTTCCTGTAGGGTCCTTAAGTGTTGACAGCCAGCAGAGCGCATGATGGTCTGTGATGACTGCGAAGGGGCGTCCGTATTAGTACGGACGGAATTTCGCGACCGCCCAGACGAGAGCTAGACATTCTCGCTCAGTAATGGAATACTTTTTTTCCAACTGCGACAGAAGGCGGCTAGCGTAGGCTATTACACGGTTTGTGCCATTCTGTATCTGAGCGAGTATAGCACCAATGCCATGGCCACTTGCATCAGTGCGAAGCTATGTTCGAGCGGCTGGGTCAAAATGAGCCAACACAGGTGGTGATGTAAGGGCGGTAATCAGCGACGCAAAGGACTGTTCTTGGTCCTCACCCCAGGAAAAAGCCACGTTCTTTTTTAGGAGATCCGTGAGGGGCCGAGCAATGTCCGCGAAGTTGATGACAAAGCGGCGGAAGTATGAGCAGAGCCCAAGAAAGCTGCGAACTTCTTGCGTGGAACGCGGAACCGGGAATTCGCGGACAGCGCGGACTTTGTCAGGATCGGATTGGACACCAGTAGCGTCTACATGGTGGCCAAGTAGTTTAATCTGCCGGCGTCCAAACGTGCACTTCGACGAATTGAGCTGAAGGCCAGCAGAGCGAAAAACGTCAAGAATGGCCGAGAGACGAGGAAGGTGGCTTTCAAAGGTGGGCGAGAAAACGATGACGTCGTCCAGATAACAAAGGCAGGTCGACCATTTGAAACCGCGTAGGAGAGAGTCCATCATGCGTTCAAAAGTGGCAGGAGCATTGCACAACCCAAAAGGCATGACCTTAAATTGGTAAAGTCCGTCGGGTGTGATGAATGCCGTCTTCTCATGGTCGCGGTCATCGACTGAAATTTGCCAGTATCCAGATCGAAGATCAAGCGATGAGAAATACTTGGCACCATGGAGGCAGTCGAGCGCATCATCGATTCGAGGTAGAGGATAGACGTCCTTCTTGGTGATCCGATTGAGATGGCGATAGTCGACGCAAAAGCGCCAGCTGTTGTCCTTCTTTTTAACTAACACGACAGGTGATGCCCAAGGACCAGAGGAAGGCTCGATAACGTCTTTGCTGAGCATTTTCTCGACCTCCTTCTGTATAACTTGGCGCTCAGCGTGAGACACACGGTAAGGGCGTTTGTGAAGGGGACCGGCGTCACCGGTGTCGATACGGTGGGCTACGACGCTTGTGCGCCCCAGGGGACGGTCGTCGATGTCAAAAATATCCAGGTAAGAAAACAGAACACCGCGGAGTGCTTCAACTTGGGAAGGTAACAGGCCGTCGGATATCATTTTTTTTATCTGAGGTTTAACGTCCCAAAACCACCATATGATTATGAGAGACGCCGTAGTGGAGGGCTCCGGAAATTTCGACCACCTGAGGTTCTTTAACGTGCACCTAAATGTCGGATATAATTTTGTCCAGGAATGCCTTATTTTGCGGAGCTATGACAGGTTTGGCTACGGTCTTGGAGTCAGGGGTGAAAGATGAAATCGTACATTCCTCCAGAGTTGAAAGGTCGGCTAAGGTGATCCCTTGAGGAAGAACCTGGGTTGACGTGGAGAAGTTGAGAACAGGAAGAAGCGTCCTGTTGTTGGCAACAACTACTATCGTATGTGGAATTGCGATGCTGTGGGTAAGGGTCAAATCAATGAGGGGAGCTACCAGATAGTCTCCATCAGTAACTGACGGTAACGGCGACATAAGGGACGTACATAGCAGCCTGGGGCGGTAGCCGTATACACTCCATGGACCGTAGCCGAGTGCGACTTGTACAGGGGACATCAGAGCACAAGGGCAGCTCAAGCCGTAATATGCCGGTAGAACAATGGATGAGGGCAGAGTGAGCGGTCAGGAAATCAATGCCAAGAATGACATCATGCGGGCAAGAGTCGAGAACTGCGAAGAGCACTGAAGTGTGACCGGCAACAGTAACGCGGGCAGTGCACATTCCCAGAACTGATGTTCGGCTTCCGTTGGCCACTCGCACTGTAGGGAACATAGCAGGTGTAAGAACTTTCTTTAGTCGGGAGCGAAGCGTAGAACTCATAACGGATAAGTGGGCACCAGTGTCGATTAGAGCAGTAACGGCCAGGCCATCAATGAGCACACGAAGTAAATTACGTCTTGAATTTGCGGTCGGTAGAGAGTTTTCGGTCCGAGTCGTCAATGCAGCGCCACCTCCAGGAGCTGCACTCGCCAGTTTCCCGGGGGGTGTCCAGAATAAGCCGGCGATGGAGAGCGACGGCGCTGAGGGGAGCGTGACTGGCGATCCTGAGGCGACGGCGAGCGGCTCGACCAATTTCTGTGGGCGACGACGTCTGCGTAGGATGGTGCAGGACGTGGAGACGAACGGCGAGGTGAAGGGTCCTGAAGGTGGTCATCCGGAAAAGTGGGCTGAGAATAGGCCTGACTGGCTGCCCAGACGGGGCTGCGAAAACGGTGCTAAAAAGCGCCCCCTACGATAAGTTCGTTGGTTTCAAGTAGTCAGACTGGCGGCCGCATGCAGCACTAAGCTCAGATGCGCAATGGAGCCGCCGCTGTCGGTTGTGCTGCGCTTTGAATGTCGGCCAATTTCTGGCGTGGCTGAGTTCTTCAGGCCAAGCAATCTGCGTAAACGCAAGAAGCTCGTCAACGTCAAGCATGTTTACGACGTGCAGGAGATTGAAGGAACCATTTCGGCGCACTGCAACTCGCAAGTGCAGCGAATCTCATACGACGTTGAACTCGAGTTCAGTTTTACGAGGCATGCTCGCGCGATTAGTGACAGTGCATAAACGAAAAGATTGCTGTTAAGAAAGCCGAAATGATTTGCATTACACGACGAAACGGAATCAAGAAAGGTCCAGTGACGAAGGCTAGCCGTCGGCGTCCCGAATGAGCGCATTCGCGCCGTGTGCCGTTTTCTGCCGCATTCAGTCGCAAACACACTTTTTCCCCATGCACGGTCGCAATTTTCAACATTTGCTTCTAGGGAATTCGTCAAATTATGTCAGCATGCGGTGGCGGTCGAGAAGCGACGGCGCGCAATGTTTACAGCCGGCCGCTGGAAGCAGCCGGGAAAATCGTAGGCACATACGCAGGGTGACTCATGGCATCGTTTTTCTCGTTTCCCACGAAATGCCGGCTGCATATCCTCGTGATCGCCGTCGGCAGCCACGGCGTGCCGTCTGGACTGCACACAGGGAATATATACATATATAAACGCGTGTACGCGCGTACGAAAAGTAATCAGCACGTTACGTTGCAAACCACGTTTTGCTCGCGTACTCACTTCATGCGTCGGACGGCACGTATCCAGCGGTTCCGTCGCTCCACTTCGTACGGCTTTCAGGGGAACCAGTAAAACCGCACATTAGGATCCTTACCCCCATGTTCGAGGCAATTAACCACGCAACAATAACGGCGGCGACCGCGCTTCGGGACCGCGCGCTGCTCAGAGCCGTCGCCCGGACGACCTGCTTTCGACACGGTTTGTTGAAGCAGGGATCGCTCGTCAAACATGTCAGACTCTGCAGGCATAGCGGACAAGTTCCTGCGTACGTTTTAAGCACTTTTTGAGCCTGAAAACTAGGCGCAAAATTAACTAAAACGCTCAAAGCAACTGAGAACTGCGTAACTCACCGGTCGGCGTCCATTTTTGACTACCCAAGCAACTTCGACGCACGCCACCAGGCTCCGCCACAGTACTCAAAACTCTAGCGCGTCAGCCCTATACTGTCTACGATCCTGGCGGCGGTCATTTGAAAAACTGGGTCGAGAATACCACTTGTTTCGGCAATGGCGGGAAATGTGTCCAACACGAGAGCAAGAAAAGCAGATCGGTCTATCGTCTGGTGTGCGCCACTCAGATGGATTGCGGTAGCGTGGGGTGAACCTAGGACCGGAAGTAGCAGCAGCAGCAACAAGTGGAGCGCCGTGGTGGTCAGCGTTATGGGTGGGCGTGTAGATAGGCTGAGGCGTGTGGATGTTGGTTTGGACGCCCATGTTGGCAAACTCTTGGCGCACGACGGCTTGAATGAGCGAGATTGTTGCCAAGTTCTCTTGCGCAGGGGACTGATAGGTAGCGGGGGCCAAGGCTTCCAGCTCCTGGCGAACAATCCGTGCGATGTTGGTAGGAGCCGCGAGTGGACGTGGCGTCGCAGGATCTTCGCACGAGGAAGTCGCAGCGGTGTTCGGAAGCCAGTTGAAGCAATGGGTAATCCGCCTGCTTTTAGCCTGTTCGAAGCGCCCACATTCAGAGATGATGGAGTCGACAGTGGTGCAGTTCTTACACATTAGGATGTTAAAGGCGTCGTCAGCGATGCCCTTCAGCACATTGCTGACCTTGTCCACCTCTGTCATGTCTTTGTCAGTCTTACGGCAGAGGGCTAGCACGTCTTGGATATATGCGACGTACGACTCCGTGGACGATTGAACTCGCGACGCGAGTTCATGCCTGGCAGCCATCTGACGGGCAACTGACCGACCGAACAAGAAGCGAAGCTTCTGCTTGCACACGTCCCAGCTCGTTAGGTCTTCCTCATGCGTCTCATACCATGCACGCATGCACGTGCTGTACCCCTTAGGTAGAAAATAAGTACCCCGCACCTCCACCAAAAAGATGTTACGGGGATGATTTATTCAGTTAATACTGATCGAGTTAATGCTGCACAGAGAGGACAGGATCGTAGGATAACAGGGCAGCCTCAGACTCAAACCCACAACAACAACGTTGTCGTCTTCCTCCATTGGGTGTCATTTCAGCGCCCGTGCCTGAGTCACCTTTGCATACCCGTGACAATATATTTGTGTGCCGTGCCAGTCGCGTCCCCTTCCTTGCTGCTTTAACAAGCATCTCTGACACCACTCAATAATCCTGCTCCCCGGATCTACCTCGTGACATCATTGTTCCTTCTCTCGATCATATCGTGCCTATATGGCTGTTCGCTTGTAAAAGTGGTTTCGTTCATTTCTTACTTTGACTTTCTTACTTTGACTTTTAAAGTGCATATCCTTTCATCAAACTTTCACCTGAATTTATTAGGAAGGCCAAGGACACATTTGTACGCACACCTGTGTGACGCAGCATGAGATACATCGTGTTATGTACATACGTCGCTACTAAAAAACAAAACAAAACAATGAACAAGCGTCCATTGTTCTGTTGCGCCAAGCGCTGCAAAACAACTAGCGCATAGCACCACCCTTGCTTCCTTTATGTTTGTCTGCTTAGTGAACTTCAGCTTCCTGTCTTCTAGTACTTTTCATGTTCGCTGTGCGCGTTCATTGTGCCACTATTGAAACCTCTACAATCGTGTTCATGTCGATATGGCAGGTCTTACTTGGTGGTGACTGGCATATGCTCATTTTTACAGCTACCGCTATTGCACTCATAGTTCCAAACATCATGGGTGTTAAAACCGTTCACTGTACCGCCGTTCATTTGATCTCCACTTTCTCTCTCCTTGTCAATATTATTCACCTCTCGGTCATCGACGCTCTTTTTTTATGCCCGATGCCTAAGTAATTTCGTAGCTAGCCCTTTATTTCTGTATAGATACAATACAGTAAACGCACGTTAATTCCGATTTCACAGGAGCGGAAGAAATCTCCGAATTAACCGTCAAAAGAACATAAAGTCGGAAAACAACAAAATGGCAATAAACAATAACCAAATTACTGTTACGTCAGTACACTTTCATTTTCTTGATAAATACGTAAATTCTGTACTTATTTTGCATAAGAGCAGTGTAGAAGCCGCAATTTTTGTCAACCTGCGACTTCGTTTACAATGTGGCCACGGTGGACTACCATGTTTAATTAGCCCGAAACGTGCTGTGCACACCTCCCTTATTACGTATACCGCCGCCACGACCACAGGTAAAATGGACGGCTACTCATAGTTCGTCCATAGCAATATAGCAAACGAGTTTTATGCCTGCAGGCCGACCACGGCTGAAAGCACTTCACCTATAGCAGCTCCGCCATGTTTGACCTTTGTGACACTGCGCGCGCATTGCGTCAAGTTAAAACGCTGTTCTCGCTGTTTTGTGTCACCCATATAAGGCGCTACGCGCTCGGCGAGCTCTGAGGATCGTCCGAATTAACGAGGTTGCGGCCAAATATGACCACATTAACGACAGTTTGGTGTCATTAAACAATGGATATGCTGGCCGGGACCAAGAACACGGCTGAATTATCCGATTTTTTAATTAACGAGGGTCCAATTAACGAGTTTAAATGTGTCACAAAAGATCGCCACTGTGGATTTGTTCTATTCTTTTTTTTTTCGAAAAAAGATATTCCTGTTTTTTTTTTTCACACTGCAGTTTGTACTGTCCAAATATATTCGAGAAGGCTTTTCGTGTGGTTTATGTTAATCATCAGAACGCAACATGTATTCTTGAGGCGTTCCTAAACTAATCCCTTCGTCATTACCCTTAATATTGCTGCTGCTCAATTCTGCCTCTCTCATTTCATTCGCTGCTACGCAAGCAAATTTTCTTGGATATTGATTTCGTCTTTTGTCAGAGACCTCAATCCCAGCTTAAATTATTGCTCCAGCAGTGATCGTGCTTTTTAATCTTCAATGAGTACAATATAGAGGTCTTTACTAAGCGTCTGTTCGCACATTCGGTCAAACACTTACTCCAGTTCATCTTCAGCTATCTAGAAGCCTCCTCTGAGCAAAATTGAATTCTGTGCGGCTCGCCAATTGTCACAGGTTCCGGCAGATCGGAGAAAGACAAGGACAAGGTGCATGTACAACACATTTAGAGTTCCCTTCTCTAATCCTACCACATGCACAAAACACTGTACACAGTACATTGTTTTTTGAAAGTTTTGTTACAAATTCATGACTACAAAACACTGATAAAGTCTCAAAAGTTGCAAGTGTGTCGATGCAATACTTCTGAGGACATGTCACATGGCTTGCCATGGCGCTGGGAGTGCTATCATCACTTACACCGATATCATCTATGGTGCCCGGTCTCTGAGGTGCAGCCGATCCTAGTTCAGTGGGGCTGAATCATTCTGACCTCTTAGGCTTACGTATCGTAGTCACAAGAGCTCGGACATGACATCGCAGTGACGGCATTGTCACTTCGTTGCCGTTGTGGCTCGTAGTTTTGCCCGCTCAACTCACGGATTGTGCCGCGAAATCTGGGGCACGCACTTTACCGAAGTGCAGCCGAGTGTAGATTCGCCGCATTTATTGGAGCAAAAGATTTTGCACGCATTGAAAACGTTTCTCATTCCCAACGCACGTCGATACCCGTGTTAAACTTTCTAAAAGACACTAGCTCAAATGGGCGTCTCGAAAAATGTCTGATAAGAAGATTACTGCACCCATTGTGACTATAGCTCTCATGAACACTATGGACTTGGTGTGTATTCCGTAACTCAATATGCTATTAGCAAACTCCCATGCCAGCATATGCTTTTATTCATTCTAACATGAAGATCCATGATGAGCGAACTCAATATTCTCGAACGAATAGACATTGATAAACCAGAGATGAGCACTCGGGCATTTAATTGTGCGCGATGCGAAATTTGAGGCAACGACATCACTTTGGATGTCTCCTTAGAGACGCTGTTTCATTAAAATAGTCTGGTTCAATGATCTTTTGGTTTGTATTGTGCAAGTCATGCATCTGTCAGGACCTGCGTACACCACTTTCTATTCTTTCATACTCATTCGAAGTAGCAGGAGTAGCAATAAAGACATGCACCCACGTAGATTTCCTCGCAACCCATAAAAAAACCTTTAGTGTTACTGAATAAATGATCTTGAGAGGGTAGCCTTGCAGCTCATCAGCCCAGGAAGCCATAAGAGTCCTGCGGAAATACTTGAAAACAACTCACTTGCAGCGTTCGTCTGTAGCTATGCTGCATATGAATGTGGATTGTAAACCATCTAGACTTATGCTTTCTGTCTCTTTCATTCTCTTCTATTTTACTCCCCATCGTACGAGGTAGCCAAACTGCGCAATAGCCAATTGACCAGCTACATTTTCTTCATTCACCCGTTCTCTCTCCTTTTGATGTCCCGCTACAGTAGTTGCTGATGAGCTACTCGACTTGCGCTGTCTTATAGATCACGCTTGCATGCGGGCTCACAAAAATGTTACCCGCATTACTTAGACATCACATATTCCAATTCATGATCGTGGTGCTGTTTTTTGAGGGCGCATATGTAACACAGTGACTGTTCTTGAGTATTTCTAGGCTGCTTTGCGGTCATCACACCGAGTGTGTATAAACTTTACACCTTACACGACACGTCCTATTTATTGACGCCCCTTCAACGAAACGCTTGTGCGGCGACATGATCCTACATGTTTTAATAGGTGGACATGCATGCCTTTTTCTTGAACAGAGCATTGTGCACTACACGGCTTCGAGACAATCGGCTGACTGAATAACATTGTTTGTTAAGTGTTGCAACATATTTTCTGTATGTTTTTATCAATTGCGCATTGGCTTATTATTTCTTTTTTTGGTGATACTCATGACGAGTAGCATGACGGTCACGTAATAAGTATTCATTCAAGACCATCCCTACTCTCTCTGACTTTAGCACGCAAGGTCATCAACCTACTCTTCCTGCTACTCGATATTCTACTGCACAAAGCGTGAACATGGTTTTTCTTGAATCCGGGGGCAAATTTAATGCTAAGGTTTCTTCTCTTTCATCACTGGACACTTTCCTGTAGCGATCGCGTCGAGGGCACATCAGCATTTTTCATGATTTCATCCTCAAGCACATATGATTAAATTTCTGATAGAGTGTGTACCACCTTTCATGGTGGTTGCTCGCCTTCGGCAATTATGCGGCATTCCGTGCGCCATTCCAATAAGCGAATGAAGAGGGTCCCTTAAACAAGGGCGTTCATGCACTAACGTCTAATAGCATTACGGGTTCACCGAATGCTAACTTCAGTAGCAAGGGACTGTAATCTGCTTGGTCATCTCAGCATGTAATCCAGTTGGCTTCAACTAGATTAGTAATTGTGCTTCTTAACGCGAATATGCCCTATTCATTCTCATCCTTTAGAGTTACTCTATTTCTCATTTGTAGAGTATGTTTTGTTTGCGATAGACAAAGCGTTGCTGGTCATTGTTGCCTTGTGTTTCTATTTTGCGCTTTTTGTAGTTGGTGCAATTTGCCGTAGACCACTTTTTTTGCTCTTCCTAGAGCAGCATCTCATCCGTTGACCCTGCTCTTTCGTTTTTCTACTATAGAGTTTTTTTTTTTATCCATTTCTATTCTGTCCAACCTCAGCAAAGGCACGCATTGAAACCCTCTGTCAGGCAATAGCAACCTACTTCCAATTTTTTTTCTGCGTATATGTAGCTGCGTCTATATAAAACGATTCCAATATAATGTTCGCTATCGAGTATGTAGCTGATCCCCCAGCTGGTTTGCGACATGCGTACGGACAGATATTTCGCGGTCTCTTTTCGTGGAAGATGTCGTCGACTCAAAGTGAACTCAAAGTATCATTGTCGACAGTGACATCCCTAGTTTCTCCACAGATTGGACTTTCATCTTGCTTTAGTCAGCGCAAAAATTCTATAGGTCGATTCCACGAAATATAAAAAAAAGTTGTATACTTGGTGTTTCTGATTTTCCTGATGATTTTGTATGTTGTGCAGGTATGACTGCATAGCACGAAATCGCAATTCGTTTTAAAAAAAACTTTTTTTCAACACAGGAAAATTCGACATTCGTGGCCGGTTGACAACGACCATTATACGAAGAGTGCGTTTTCGTAAATTCGCAACCACGCTGGCAGGTACTGAAGCCATATATTACAAGTATCCGTCTCTTTAGCGCAAATAGAACGGGAAAGGAAATAGTTCTCATCATTTAATGAAATTCTGAGCAAATTATGTATTTTCAGAAATTCACAAAAAACGCTGCGTTTTTTAAAATTAGTCAGATTTGGGACGCTTTGGCTACTTCGGCGACAACCTTAGCTTGTTCATATTTGCAGTATGAACAGCCCTTTATAAGAATAATGAACATCTGCATTTGTAATTCTCCAGTAATTTTCAAAGTAATAAATTTTAATGCTCGAAACATGAAAACCTCTAAAGTGCTCCTCGATTCAAAAATCTGTAATAAAGAAACATCCATCGCAATTTTATTCAAAGTCACCCAAAATGTGCTCAAAGGACTGGAGAATGATATTATGAAAAAACATGCTGCATCGTTTTTATTGAAACAAAAGTAGAAAATGTCAAACATTGTGTCTACAGAGCGTGGTCGCTTCTGCGTAAAGTACATCCCTTGTGTCAATAAAATACAGTAACACGTCTTTTTTCTTCTCTGAGCTTCGCTGAACAACAGTAATGATGTATCTTCGGTAAGTGGGAACTGTTGTTAAAAAACATATTGTTTCAAATAAATGCATTTGCGTGGTTTGCGACTTCACGCCAGTGTTGAACATTCCTCAGTCCATAGTAAGCACTTTCAGTTGTACCCTTTTTTTCTTCATCTATTTCAGTTGAATATAATTTATATCTTGCATGCTAAAGAACGCATTCTCTCCATGCGTCTATTATGATTTCATTATGTGCCAGGATTGAGAGGTTGGTGTAAAAGGGAAGGTCTTTTCAGGAATGGAAAGGAACTTCTGGAGAGCGGTCGCCTAGAGGTTTGCTTTTTGTGGGCCGAAATGCGCACATTGTCAAACTGTATGCGATCAATGCAGAGTTTAAAAAAACGCCAGGCCTGCGCTAAAACCGCAGCACAGTCACAGCGAAAGCTGGAAGAGCGGCGTTTCTAGAGCCCGTTAAGCTCTCTTGGGGCTACAATACAAGTACACTAGAAAGGTACCCACTACGCCATAAATCACAATTTTTGTGAAGTTTGGAAGCACCTACTAAGCCATTATTCGTCATTCTGCGGAGAAGCGAGGCACCAGCTACACGTCTGTAAGGCATTATGTGCACTTTGTTCACGCGACGACTGATGACGATGAAGAATTATGGCTCAGCCCTTTGTAATGGGTTGGAATCTTTAAACGGCCCACCAGTTATGTAATTTGCATTGGGTGACGCCCGGTCGCTATTTCCCTCTCCCGTCATGCTGTATAACATACGTTGACGTGGGAAAGAGACGGGTGGGGGGGGGAGCGAAGAACTTTACTGAGACCCCGAGGAAATGGATCATACGCTTATGGGCTTCCTTGGCAAACCAATACAAGTGCCCTTGCGAGGAACCCACTACGCTATAAATCATTGTAATTTTTGAGAAGTAGGCCAGCAGGCACTCTGCCATTTTTTGTCATTCTACGGAGAGCGTTGGTACCTGCTAAACCCATGTAAGGCATTATGCGCACTTTGTTGATGCTGTGCCTGATGATGAAGAATTATGGCAGGGTCCTTTGTAATGGGTTGGAAGCATTCAACAACCTGCTCGTTGCGCAATTCGCATTGTGTGACGCCTGGTTTACAGAATTCGCGTTGTGCTACGCTTGGTGCTTATTTTAATCTTCTACCACGCTATATTGCATATGCTAATGTGGTTCCTTCCCGACATGAAGCCTGTATAGGACCTTTTAGCAAAGCAGTTTAAAGCACCGGTATGGCTCTGAGGTTGGGTCCCACGCAGAGGACCCAGGTTCGAACCTCGTTCCATCCTGGAATTTTTTTCTTATTTAGTTTTTTTTCTTATTTCGAGCGATACTGGTTACGGACACCGGCGGCGGCGGCGGCGGACAACTACGGCGCCAAAAACGGCCGGTGAAATGATCTCATAACAGCTTTCGCTGTAAAAATCACAGCACATCCACGGAGTGAATGATGATGAGTGGGCGAAGCTGCGGAGGTTCATCAGTAAACCGTGAATCTTCCGTGAATTCTGCCCAGTACATCATCACCGCCGTGAGATCGGGCGCGTTTATACTAAAGGTTCGATGAGAGTTATGACGACTTGCAGCTCACTTTAATTTGACATGTACGCTGTGAATTTTCACTGTTTAGAAAACCATTGCTTTAGAAAACATCTGGCGTCTTTCGTTAAGCAGCTGGCGTCTTTTTGTTTTGCTTTAGAAACATCTGGCGTTCTTTCGTTTTGCTTTTAGAAAACAACTGGCGTCTTCCGTTGGTTTATTTCATCAATCAACGGTGTTCTGAACAAAATTTTTATTGTTTAATCACGCACAGGAGAAATCTCACCAGGCACTACTTTGGAGGTAAACAATGGCTGCTAATGGGAATGAGAGACAGAAGAAGTCGGCTTTTAGCTAACACTTACACTTCTACTTCTACTAACGTTTCCTACTGGAACATGCCAATGGCTGCTAATGGGGAATGAGAGACAGAAGAATTCGGCTTTTAGTTAACGCGCACGCTGCGAATTTTTTATTCTTCAACAACGCACAGAAAAAATCTCCCACCGGCACCACCTTGGAGGTCAAGATCTGGTACTAGCGTTACGACTGGTTACGCACTACGACTACGAGGGACGAACGGGTGCCGCTTTAAGGAGCTTCGCCCCTAAAAGAATCGATTACGTGAAGATCGGTGGCAGCAGTTCTGGCCACGGACAAAACCCGTTTTGTTTGCGGTGCATCTGGTTTGCATTGCCAAACATGCCATGAACGGACGCCTTCCACGCGGGTGATGCGTACCCATTCCTTTTTAGGGGCGAAGCTCCTTAAAGCGGCACCCGTTCGTCCCTCGTAGTCGAAGTAGTGGGCAGTTTGCAAAGGAGCGGTGATGGGTCGTAGTGGGATCGTTGCAAAGACGAAGGAGTGGGCAGTTTGCAAAGGTGGTTACGCCGGACAACAGAGACGTAACAAGGTTAGACTAAGAGGACCTTCGCCCCTCAAATGTGTCGTGTAACCAACGCAATCAACATCCCAGCATTTTCTCGTGCAGAGCGACAAATCCTGGCAAACCATGTGTGGCTGTTGTCCGTAGGTTGCATTGCGGTACTCACCGTTCACCACTGTCGCCATTTGAGATATCTCACTTTCTTAGAATGCACGATCAGCTACACGAATTCGCGTTTAGCTTCGTTGCTTTTATATAGGCGCATTTATTTCAAAAAAGACCCCGAGGAATGAAAATGCCCCTGCTGCCCGTCCACGAGGAATATAAGTAGTGTCGCAAGTGCATTCATTAGAACGATCTTTTTCTTTACAAAACAGTTCCCACTCATCCAAAATGCATCATTCTATTATTTAGCGAAGCTCAGAGAAGAAAAAAGACGTGTTACTATATTTTCTTGTCACAAGAGATGTCCTTTACGCAGCAGCGACCACGCTCTGTGACACTATGTTTGACATTTTCTACTTTTGTTTAAATAAAAATGATGCCATATGCTTTTTCATATCATCCTCCGTCTTTTGAGAACATTTTGGCGACGTTGAACAAAAACGAGATAGGTTTTTCTATTATAGATTTTTAATCGAGGTGCACTTTAGCCTTTTTCATATTTCGATCATTAAAGTTTATTACTTTGAAAATTATTAGAGAAATACAAATACAGATGTTCAATATTCACATAAAGTCTTATTCATACTGCAAATATGACAAGCTGAAATGTTCACCGAAAGTAGCCATAGCATCCCACATTTGACTAATTTTCAAAACCGCAGCGTATTTCGTGAATTTTAAAAATACAAAATTGCTCAGAATTCCATGAACGGGTAAGAGCTATTTCACCTTTACTACTATTTGTACAAAAAAGAAAGATATTTGCAATATATAGCTTCAGTGGCTGTCGGCATGGTTGCGAATTTGCGAAAACGCACTCGTCGTATAATGGTCGTCGTCAACCGGCGACGCTTGTCAGATTTTCCTCTGTTGAAAATTTTTTATTTGAAACAAATTGCGATTTTGTGCTATGCAGTCATAGGTGCACAACATACAATAATATGAGGAAAATCGGAAACATCAAGTATGCAGCTTTTTTTATCTTCCGTAGAATCGACCTTTGGTAACCTGAAAGTAGTTCTTTACTGCAAAGTGGTGTCAGAAACATTTCCTCACCATAAATTTCGAAAAACCACAGATCATCTGTCGCGTACCGTCAGCTTATTTGCTGCAAAGTTTCTCGTCCTTTTTTCTTAACTCATATATGCCCAAACTCAGAAAAAATGACAAAACATTTTTTTAACAGAAAGTGTACCTCTACCCTCAAAGAAAGCAAAAGTTCTTTATTTACTGCCAAGTAAACGCAACACTGTTTTTCAGCCATCCTATACATATAGGACACTGGGGGCGCTATGTGCGGGTATGGTACGCCTTGAAACATTCACGTGCACACCGACATCGCACTTCTTCCTCTCCATAACGTATTTCATACAAAGCACGCGTTTGGCCGCAGAAACGGTCGGCATTTCACGTGCACTTCTTCCTCTCCATGACGTCTTTCACACAAAGCACGCGTTTGCCCAGAGAAAGCGGTCGGCACGTGGCAGCATGAAAAGCAAGCAATGTCTAGGCTTGCACACTTTGAGAAGGAGGCCTGCTTGTTGTGCTGTAAGTGGCGCTAGTCATCAGCTAAAGAAATAGCAATGTTAGAGTGCATCAAAGAGGCGTCCTATATGTAGGATACTGGGCATTTATGGGTTAATGTCGGGAAAAATGCTACGGCGTGATCGCGAGTACAGCTTTCGCTTCGAACGGACACCGTGTCTTTTACGTCACTGAGCAGGCATTGTGCAATATATGGAACAATATCAGTAAAAGCAAAATAAGCGGGTACTTTGCAGTTATCTGGGGCTCCGAGCTGTTTTTGCAGCGAAGCTCTAAGGGTTAGGTTCTGGCGGGTCGTGTCGTCGGAATAATAGACGCGTAAAACAACAATTTTCAGCGGCTAATTTATACCGGCATATGCATAAAGTGCCTTAGCACAAGTGACTTTCGCCCCCTCGCCACCTGCGATGCTCTGTGACAAGTGTCGCAATATTCGGCGGTGGCACTTCCCACCAAACGTGGTGGCCCTTTGTCTTGTGATGTAGAGATCGCGCTGGCGCTGTTATCAGCAATTGACCTTCGAAGGCACTATGGGACGGACGCGGGACGTTACCTCGGAGGAAGAAGAGCGGAAATTCAAGGAGCGCGAAAGAGCGCAGAAGCGAGAATGGGCGCAAAATGACGTCAAGCCGTTGCCTTAGAACGTGCAGCCGCTGCCGCTACCGACGCTTTTACTACAGCTGCTATGACTTCCATCTTCGCAGTTGTAGAAGGGCTCCGAATTTTTCTAATGAACAAAGAGGTTCCACGGCCTAGCACTCGTTGTTCTGTTGTTCTGAGTACTCGTATCTCAAAAATGTGGCCTCTTCTTTCTACTCTCTCCTTTGACTCCCATTCCAACCTGCAGTATAATAATAATTGTTGGCATTTAACATGCCAAAACCACAACATGATTATGAGGGGCGCCGTAGTGGAAGGCTCCGGAAATTTCGACACCTGCGGTTCTTTCACGTGCACCTAAATCTGAGTAAACGGGCCTTATGAATTTACGCGTCCATCGAAAATGCGGCCTCCGCGGCCGGGATTCCGTTCCGCGACCTTCAGGTCAGCAGTCGAGCACCATAACTACTAGACGACCGTGGCGGGCCCTCCCTGTAGTAGGACGAGTAGGCAGGCTATCTGGTTGGAAGTATTCTTGATCAAAATGTGCACACTATATGGCGACAAACGAAGAAGAAAAAGGACCAGCGCAGACCACAAGTTAACTTTATTCACTACGTCACATATATGAATACCCCGAGAACCGTCGCTTGACCGCAGCACATGGCCAACAGAGCTCACATTGACATGAAAAACACCGCAACAACAAAAACGATACGTTTCATCTCCTATTGTTAATTTCTCTCATCCAAAATGACAGATGATTCGCACATGCGTCTTGCAGTCCTAGATAGTGCCGTGCTTTGACAATTTCTGCCAGTCTCATTAGGATTTGTACATACAGGGCAGCTCGACTTCGCGAACACTGTCGAACAGCGAAGAATCGTGCTTCTATGCTTTGCAAGTTTTGCTTCGTTGGCGCTTAGATCGGCCAGTCTGCGCAAACATCGCAGTTGGCTGGGAGACGACACGCGGTTCTCCGACGACGCTCACATCGGCGGTTTCTTCACCGAGAAAATGAGTAATGTTCGCCATCTTGAAAGCACAAACGCCTGAACACTGACACTGACGCAATTTTACACTCACTGCACCTCACTGTCACGCCATCTTGTCGCTTCTGTCGAAGAATTCTCGAAGAACGCCCTGTACGTTCTGCGCCGTCACCTCTCCTCTCGCAGCCTTCCCTTCCTAACGAGCCTCGCTCTCGCCTCACTACGAGGCCACGTGATCACCGCTACAGAACCCGGACTGACATCGACTAAGAACAACTTCGCTGTTAAACACGAAATAAGTAAAAATATCCAGGAGTTAACGAGGTTCGAGCCTGGGCCCTCTGCGTGCGAGCCCAGTATCTACCACAGAGCCATGCCGGTGCTTGAAAACTCCGTTGCAAAAAGACCCTATGCAGGCTTGATGTTTTCGTGTCGGGAAGGAACCACATTAACATATCTAATATAGCATGGTCGAGGAAAAAAATTACACCATCTCCGCTAAAGGGGACCATCAGGCCATGCGAAGCCGGAGCGCTTGCACAATCGCATTCCGTTGGCGTTCGCTGGGCATGCGACCGACCTCGCGTCGTAGAACACGAAGAGGCACGCTACGCGCGTCGTGTCTTCCCTCTAGCTGGCCATTAATTCACAGGGCGAGCGGGGAACACGGTTCACAGGCGCACGAGAAGGGGGGGGGGGGTAGGAGAGGAGAGAGAGGGGAGGGGACGTGCATGGCTGGCGCTCATCGCGGCGTTGCGCAGGATAGAATGAGGCGCGCGAGAGGTAGGGAGTGGAGAGGTGGACGGGGAGTGGAGAGGAGGTGTGTGGAGAGTGTGCGCATGCGCAGCAAGGGTGGTCATGCCGCACACCACCACACACCGGATTAAACTCCGCCTAAGATGCTTCGCATCTAAATAAACCAGGCGCCACTCGATGCAATTTGTAGCCAGGCTTCAGACAATGCGAAAGCGCAACGATGGATCACTGAATGCTTCCCACCCATTAAAAGGGCTCAGCCATAGTTCTTATCGTCATCAGGCACAGCATCAGCAAAGTGCACATAATACCTTAAGATGTGTAACGGGTACCACGGTTCTCTGCAGATGACGAAAACGGCACAGTGGCTGCTTCCTGCCTCTCTTTTCAAGTAACGTATGTTGTACAACATGGTAGGAGAGTGAAATGACGACCTGGCGTCAAACTGGGAATTACGTAAGTAGGGTCGTTTAAAGCTTCCGGCCCATTACGAAGGGCTCAGCCATAAGTCTTCATCGTCATCAGCCCGCCGCATCAACAAAGTCCACATTATGCCTTACATAATACTTACAGATGTGTACGCGTACCTCCCTTTTCCGCCAAATGGTGAAAATGTTGCACTGGGTGCGTCCCAACTTTACAAAAATTATGCTTGATGGCGCAGTGGGTCCTTGGAAGTGTATTTGTATAGTATCCCAAGAGAGTTTACAAAGCTCTCTAGAAATGCCACTCTCCATCTTTCCTGTGACAGTTCTGGCTTTCGCCCAGGCGTGGCGTTTTTCTTTCCTAACATTTCAAATAGTTACAAGTGTAATCCTGTCAATTAAGCTATCATGCTAAGTAGAAACCCTAGTTATTGAAGGAAGCAGCATTCTGCTATAGGACGATCCGCACGTATTGTTACACTTTCTGAGAGCCTCGAATGAATATAGACTGGCTTGCTAGTGGGTTTTTATCTGTTGAGGTACTTAATTTATTCTAGAGGTCGAGAAGGAGCGCATACAAGTGCAGACTTATGCAGTCGTTAGGGTGAACCGGTTCAGTGTGGCCACGATCCGCCGAGCGCCATTAGATCCTTCGTCGCGGCGCATCGAACCGAAAAGGCGCAGGCTAACTGAGACGTGGGGCTACTTGCTGTTTACAGCAAAGCAAGAGCGCCGTGCTGCGATCTGTAGCAGAAACGAGAAGCACCCTGGCGCCTGCACCGCTTTACTTTGCAGGGCCACGGCGCATGCACTGGCGCTCCGTGGAGCGCAGCACGCTGAGCCGTGTTAACCCTAAGAGTTGATCGCTGTGCGCCTAAACAGGCTGCCGACTTCGGCTTCCATTAAGCACCAACACGTACTGTACAATTAGATGTGTCTAATTTGGGACATACCCTTATACGAGACGGGATGAGTTTTCTATCTTAGTAAAAAAATGCATTCAATGCACGCGCAATCGTAGCTTAAATCGTTAGCTTAATCGTTAGCTTAACATTAGCTAAAATGCCGTCCTGCGGACGTTTCCTAGGAGAAAGCCTTTAGGGAACCGATTTTGCCAATTTGGACAGATATGAAGAATTACAGAAATGCTGCGTGTTTACGAACCAGTGCGTCTCTGGTTCAACAGTGCGGCGTGATGCAGGACCGAAGCATTTTTGAGCACCATATTCCTTTGCTGCTAACGAGGGCGAGTGCACTTAAAAGCGAGGGTCAGAAGTTCTATATAGTAATAGTCGCACAACTTCTAGCAAAATCGTTAAATTTCGTGACATATTCTGCTACTGAAGGTAAATATTTGTTAGTTTTCTTAGTTACAAACGGTAACTTTCTTATAGTATATTTGGTGCAGCAGACATCTATATAAAGTTAGAAAGAAACAGCACTCACACTTAGCCGCATGGCAGCTTCTGATAGCCACTAAGAGTTTACAATGCTTACTAACCTAAAGATTCCATTCATAAATCTGAGCAAGGGAGCTCCTAAATCTTCAATATTGCTGTCAAATAAAAATACTGGCTATATATATATGTTTTCTATAAAGGAAAAAACCGCGCTTATGATGACGTTTAGTCTAGGGCTTTCTGGGTGCTGCGCCCTGCCTAATTGTGATTCGTCAGCTGTCATGACATTTCAGCGTGAAGTGCAGACGTCATAGGCTTCTGACTGCCCCTTAGAATGTTTTCATACTGTCACATTTTGATATACGTTCATTGTATAAACAAATGCCAAAGTGTGCAACGAAGCGGTGTCATCTTGATACAAAATGTGCCGACGCTAGAGGCGCATTCGCGCTGTTGGCGACGCATGTCCGCCATGCGTATAAATGTTTGCGAAGTCTCCATACGTGATGAATCTTGGACAGAAAATGCCATGTAAACGAAGTCCAAACTGTACAAGGAAACCATCCTATTGCGACAGTAACTATACATGCAGATAAAAGAATCGCATTTGCGCAGTCGTCCGCGCATTTCTGGCACACATGTCACTCAGTACAGTCTGGAGCGAGGACGGTTTACCGGAAAAGAGGACAAACACGAGTAAACACATAGCTAAGCACCACTCCACTGCCTCTGCAGTACAGCCGTAGCGGTATTCGGACGTCGCCTGCTGACTTACACAAAAATTACTTTACCGATGAAAAATATGAAAAATAATGCTTGTAGAATATCGTTCTGCACATACTGCTCTTGGGAGAACGGACATTTAACGTCAAACTAAATATTTTTATTTTTCTCATAGGGCACTGAGGAACGCCAACAGACTTCCGTCCATGACATTTCGTGCACAGTCAAATTGCCAGTCCCTAACGCAGCTTTAAGCGTTCTCGCAGCGGCTGCCATTCTGACGCGTATGTTATCTCCTAGGACACAGTTTCTCCTACACATAGCAACTCTCCCTTTTAATGGGACGTGTCACGTTGCCTCCACATATTGTTACAATGTGTGTGTGCGGAGAGGGGGGGGGGTTCTCGTTTAAGATTTAAGATAATAGCATAGTGTGGCTTTTCATATGTGTATCGTCACAATAATCGAAGTACTAACACCATAGATGTAAGAGAGTGTGGTAGGGTCTTCACTGGGGAGACTACGACTAGTCAGAATACTGCCACACGCGCTCCTTTCTTTCTATGCTTTATGTTACCGCCTCTTAAACGTCTCACTACTGCCTTCCACAAGCCACGCCAGAATGTCTGAGAACATTCCAGACTACTTTAGGATCATCTGTTAATCATGAGTACGGAAACGCAGAACAGCTGAGTCTATACTGGAACTAACGCGGTCACCAGCGATAAGGTTGCATTGTTCGATGTCGCATGTATAAATGCCGACCCGCCTTACCACAGAGCAGATAATCCACGGCCGACGCTCAGTTCGCCGCTCTCAGTGTACAGCATGTATTACTTGCTTGCTTACAGTTTAACTTTCAGTTTGCCGTCCACATGTTCGGCCAAAGAAAAGAGTTTCATCTTGGACACGACTGTTGCTTTCGTCAACATCACGACACCATGACCCCTGGTGGAGGTGTTCGTTCATGTTCCGGACGCCCCCTCAAGCCATGGACCCAAACCGCGTCGCGAAGAAGACACCGACACCCTCAGCGAAAGTCGAGCCAGCCGCAGACTGAAAGGACTACCCCCACAATACGGACCACTGCCGGACAAGCCACAACCCACGGCGACGAAGAGAACATTCACGATGACGGCCGCAGTGTCCCCTGCAGCCGTAGTGATGCAGCCGCCCAGGGAGATGCCGACGTTCCGTGGTTCACCGTGTGAAGAGCCCGAAACCTGGCTGGAAATGTTTGAAAGGGTCTCGACATTTAACAACTGGAACTGCGCCGACAAGCTGTACCACGTGTACTTTTACCTGGAAGACGCAGCAAGGACCTGGCACGAGAATCGGGAGTCCGCACTTCGAACCTGCGACCTCTTTCGCAGCACTTCCTTGGCGACGTTCACGAGCGTCGTCCGAAACGAAAGGGCGGCGGCCTTGTTGGAGACACGGGCGCAACACAAGAACAAAAACGCCAGGCCTGCGCGGAAAGCGCAGCACAGTCACAGCGAAAGCTGGAAGAGCGGCATTTCTAGAGCCCGTTGTAAACTCCCTTGGGGCTACTAACATAAGCACACTAGCAAGGTACCCACTACGCTATAAATCAAAATATTTGTGAAGTTGGCAAGCGCCTACAACGCCATTATTCATCATTGTGCGTAGAAGCAAGGTTTCAGCTACACAATTGTAAGACATTATGTGCACTTTGTTTACGTGACGACTGACGACGATGAAGAATTTTGGCTCAGCCCTTGTAATGGGTTGGAAGCTTTAAAAGGCTCACCAGTTACGTAATTCGCATTATGTGACGCCCGGTCGCTATTTTACTCTCCCACCATGCTATATAACATACGTTGACGTGAGAAAGAGAGACAGATAGAGGAGGGAAGAACATTATTGAGACCCTGAGGAAATGTATGATGGGCTTATGGGCTTCCTTGGCAACCAATGCAAGTGCACTTGCGAGGAACCCACTACGCTATAACTCATAATTTCTGTGATGTAGGGAAACAGCCACTATGCCATTTTTCGTCATTCAACGGAGAGCCGTGGTACCCGCTGAAAACATGTAAGGCATTATGCGCACTTTGTTGGTGTTGTGCCTGATGACGATGAAGAATTATTGCAGAGCCCCTTGTAATGGGTTGGAAGCATCCAACAGCCCACTCGTTGCGCAATTCACATTGTGTGACGCCTGGTTACAGAATTCGCGTTGTGTGACGCCTGGTTGTTATTTTACTCTTCTACCACACTACATTACACATGTTATTGTGGTTCCTTTGCGACATGAAGCCTGTATAGGGTCCTTTTGCAACGCAATTTCAAGCACCGGCATGGCTCAGAGGTTGAATACTGGGCTCCCACGCAGAGGGTCCAGGTTCGAACCCCGTTCCATCCTGGAAATATTTTTGTTATTTCGTTTTTTTTTCTTATTTCGAGCGACATTGGCTACGGACACCGGCGGCGGCGGCGGACGACTACGGCGCCAAAAACGGCCGTTGAAATGATCTGATAACAGCTTTCGCTGTAAAACGTGGCCATCTTCACGGAAGAAATGAACCGACTATTCCACCACGCTTACCCCGACATTCTCGAGGAGAAAAAAGTCCGCTTCCTCATGCGAGGAGTTCAGGAAGCACTCTTTGTTGGGTTGATGCGGAAGCCACCCAAGACCATCCACGAATTCCTGATGGAAGCAATAGTGATGCTCACAAATTTCAGCAACGAGTACAAGCACTTGAACAAAGGCACGACGATCACCTACATCGCAGAAATTGTGGAAGCCACCAATGGTTTCACCATCACCGATTCATCCGCGCCACCTCCAACGAATCAACTCCTAAGCCAGCATTCAACGCCAATCCCAGACTTCCAAAGCATAAGAAAAAAGAGCTCAAAACCCTGCTCTTGCGATACAAGGACTGCTTTTCGTCGTCGTCGAGAATTCGGTATAGCCCTGTCGCAAAACATCGCATCATTGCAGAGGAAAGTGCCAGATTGCTCCGTCAGAGCCCGTCCAGACTTTCGACGCGAGAACGCGAGGCCGTAAAGACACAAGTCGACGAAATGCTACGCGACGACATCATCTAGCCATCGAAGAGTCCGTGGGCGTCACCTGTAGTGTTACTAAAGAAGAAGGACGGAACCCTACGCTTCTGCTTCGATCATCGCCGCCTCAACATCGATTATCTCCGCCTGAATCGAAGTCGACGAGAGAGACCGACAGAAGAGAGCCTCTACAACCCCTGACGGCCTATTTGAGTTCAAGGTCATGCCCTTTGGCCTTTGCTCGGCACCTGCGACTTTCCAAAGCGTTGTGGATACATCACTAGCAGGATTCGAGTGGCAGACTTGCCTCGTCTACTTGGACGACGTCATTGTGTTTGCCTCAACCTTCGACGAGCACCTCCGGCGCCTTGACGCTGTACTTCAAGCAATCAAGACCTCTGGCCTCACCTAGAAGCCCGAAAAGTGCGGCTGTGCATACGAGGAGCTATTGTTCTTGGGTCCCATGATCAGCAAGTCCATAATGCGCCCCGACCCGCGGAAAACAGCTGTCATCGCCGCCTTCCGGCCCGCCACCGAAAGAAGGCCGTACGACGATTTCACGGTTTATGCGCCTTTTACAGACGCTTTGTCAGGGACTTTTCACGGGTCGCCGAGCCACTAACGCAACTCACGAGGACTGACGTCGACTTCAGGTGGCAAACGGCGCAAGTCGACGCATTTCATGTACTGAAACGACGCCTGCAGATGTCTCGGATACTTGAGCATTTCGACGAATACGCCGATACAGAAATCCACACCGACGTAAGCCGCGTAGGACTCGGCGCCGTCCTTGCGCCGTCCTTGGAACAGTCCTTGTAGACTAATAAGTGAAATGCGTCATCGGCGATGCCTTTAGAATGTGGCTGACTTTGTCGGTTTCTGGCATTTGGTCGTCAACTTGCCGGCACAGGGCTAAGACATTCTGGATGTACACCATGTACGGCTCGGTCGACGTTTGTCACGGCACGAAAGTTCCTTCTGGGCGGCTCGTTGGCGTGCAATAGGCTTTCCCAAAAGGTCTTTCATTTTTCGTTTGCATACGTGCCAACTGGTCACTCTTACTCGTGCGTGTCGACCCCACACTGGCCGTTCCCCGGATAGTAACTGACGTTGGCCAGCATCAAAGTGGGATCCCACCGGTTGGTCTTGCTGGCGCGCTCGTAGTCGGCCAGCCACCTTTCGACGTACACGTTGTCAGTTCCGCAGAAGGTACCAGGGTCTCGAAGATGGGTCACAACAACGTGGCTGGGTTCAGTTGGCGTAACGGGGGCTGGATCAACGGGCCTGCCTGTCGACATGATGGATTGCCCAAGGAGACGGCCGCTGCGAAGTCCCGTGGTGAGCTTCGAATATATCCAGCACCTCCACCAAAGATGTTACGGGAGACGACAGACGAAGGCTGTATTTACAATATTCACACAACCGCAGTGATCGGGGTAACAACCAAGATGGCGGAACAGCAACGAACCCCGTCCTCCTCTTCTTCGTTCTCTAGGTAAGCGGCACATAACAATATCATGCAGGATCTCTTTTCTTTTAGCTGCTTTGCTGTTGTGCATGCAATTATAATAGTGCACGTTTTAGGAAGCCCTCTTTGTCATAGTAATTACTGTTACTTTATTCTGTAATTACTATTACACAGTGAGAGCTCAGCAGATTCACAGACAAAAGTGGTCATGTCATAATTTATTATGTAAAACCGCAACGATTCCTGTACAGCATGGAAACGTAAAAACCACGAAATGCGATATAGCATGCGACTACACAACATTATTCAGAAGCGGCAAGAGAACGCAACATATCTCGGTAATTAAAATGCAGCTATATAGTATCCAACCTTCACGAACACTTTTTGTTGCAGGATTCATCATTAGCAAAATAGTTGTCAAGCAGCTAACAGTGCAATATGACAAAATTTAGGATCTGGCACAGATGTAAGCGTCGTCTCAATTAGCTCTACTGAATGAAACACCAGCATTAAGTGAAGAGAAACGGTCGAAACGGGAATGTCGCTGAAGCCAACGACCCGACAAGGGGACAAGTTTCCCTCAATTCAAAAATTGGCCGCATATCTGCGTGCTTCGCTGCAAATGTCGTCGAAAGCCGATAGTCTTCTGCCGGCAGTACTACACGAGCCCTCCACCTCTATGTTGAACCGCCGCATCTGGCTCATAGCGTAGCATTTTCAGCGCAGCTATAAGAAACACTAGCATTTTCAGCGCAGCCTAAGAAACATTAAGGTGTTTATAATTACTTATATATGTACTTTCTAGTAAAGGAACGCACCACCCAATACTTATGTATTGAGGTTGCGCCTCAGATACGTGTAGCGTTTGTTTTTTGATCGACAATGTTCACCTGCATGAACGGCCGTACCAGTTCAGGATGACTGGGCCTTCCGCAAGTGGTTAAACTTTGGCTGAGTGGCTGAATAGGGTGACAGACAGACAAACAGAAAGACAGACAGACCAAAATTTCTGCGTTTAAGTTCCCCAAGAAAGACTATCGTCTTTAAAAATTGCCCGTGTATATGCGTGCTTCGCCGCAAATGTCACGATATTCTTCTGCCGGCCATTTCAACGCCGTTTCAACGCAGCCTGAGAAACACTAGCATTTTCAGCGCAGCTTAAGAAGCACTATGCTATTTAGAATTACGTATCTGTGTAATTTCTAGTGAAGGAACGCACCACCTAATACTTACATATTGATTTTGCGCCTCAGATATGCGTAATATTTGCTTTTTGATCGACATTGTTCACAACTATGAACGCACCTACCAGTTCAAGATGGCTGGGCGTTCACCAAGTGCTTAAACATTGGCCGGGTGGCCGAATCGTGTGACAGACAGAGAGACCAAAATTTCTGCGTTGAAGTATCCCAAGAAAGACTATCGTCTTTAAAACCCCAGACGGAGGCCATCCTGCAAGAAACGCTGAAACCCACTGAACCACCTGTCTAAGGCAATCGAATCAATAATAAATGATTCAGGCGCTTGTCGTAAAGGTGCAAAAAATCATAGGATCCTTTATGGGTTTGCCTAATATGAATTCAAGGCAAAAGGCATCCATTTCTGCTTTTTCTTCTTCTTCTCACTCGATTGCAGTGATCCTCCCTTTACCCACGAAAGAGTTGCGCACCTAACGTGGCTTTCCAGCGCCTCCGCGATCGGAGGCACCGCAGCTTTCTGCAGCTCACATAGTTTTGCAGCAGTGCCGCTCAAATCGGCCCTCGTTTAAAGAAGCGACGATGTCGTGTGACGACTTCATCATGCGACGTCACACTGACGTCTCGGGATGACGTCGTCATAAGATACCGTTGCTTTCCATAATGAGGTCACAACTTTTCGCAATCTGTGGTGTCATTTTCACATCATAAAGTCATGACGTATATTCATGTGACTTTTCGCATCGTTCCTATTCACGCCAACGGTTACTTTTCACGTTTGCTGAGGCATCTAAGGCTTTCGCCTAAATACAAGATTTTGAGTGCGCGCATCGCTAGAGAACGCTGCGGCGCCGCCCCACCTAGCTTTTGCTTGAGTTGCACTTGGGGATACGTAGCATGATTTTCTGCCCTGACTCGTACAACCGATGTCATTGGCTTTTTGGAGTTCGCACTAGAGGAGAAAACGTGAGTGGCGGGGTTTGCGGGAGCCGCTGGCGGTGCATAGATCAACCGGAAAAAATCTGGCGCACTGCAGGTGCGAAGGCTGTGGAAACAGCCGAGCTGGTGGCCTTCCCCTCCTTCTTTGCTTACTACTCACCGTTACATCACTCCGCCTTTATCATCACCTCCCATTCTCTCCACTTTGCTATACAGTAGTATGCATGGTAATGCTTTCTCTCTGTCTCCTTTTCTATTTCTTTCTTATTTCTGGTTCTCTTACCCATAGCAAGGCAATCATGTTTCCCGTAAGTGCTTCTTCTGTTACTGTGTCTGGATAGCCGAGTGGTTACAACGCTCGCCGTCGGACCGTGGGTATCCGGGTTTGAATCCCGCCGCGCCAAGGAACTTTATTTCATTTTATTTGTTTCTTCTGCTCCTCATCTACCCTTCGCTCCTTTTCTCCTCCTCCTTTCTTCCCCTAACGGGTTTCTTAGCAACAGGTGGGGATGTCATCCCTCCGCGACGTTTTTCTGCGCACACCGAACGGCCTAACCTCCAGCTTAAACAGCTTCTTTGTTAAAACACAGAACGTAGCCTCCGTGATCTTTCGCGCACTTGCAGGCGACAGCGGTACGTGGAGGCCCTACTACTCGGTGAGCAAACTGCCCGTAGCTCTCCCGGTACAAGTGCCTTTATGTAAAGTAAGTCTAAATTACTTACTTTAGTTGAAGACTACACCTTTCTAAATTCTTTTCTTCCTGGGTTAGTTTAATACTAACTGAAGTAAAGAAATCAGCTCTCTCACACAGCCAGAACATCACATTATATCTAGGCGAGAGAAGGGGCTATGACATCAGCCGTTCACACACGAGCGGTCCCAGCACAACACTTTTCATGTGTTTTATTTACATTTTAGTACGGCTTCTGCCGATGTGTTCTCCTTGAGGCTGGACGACACACTCCATTTATACATATCTGGGGGAAAGATAGAAACAGCGATAAGAAACGATTTGGACATCAAAGATACTGTACAGAGAAAACTGCTGGGTGCACACACAAGATCCAGCTGCTGATTACTATGTTGCGCATGGGAAGCGAGCTGCTACAATCACAACTGTGTTGCCCTTCTCGAAGGAAACACCCTGAGGGCTCTCTCATTGCCTTACATTGGGCCACGGTTGAGAACTGCCGGTGCACAAAATATTGAGAAGCGCTACAAGAAAATGGTTCTCACACTCAGATTTCTTCAACTGAGTGAAAGAATAAATATTTAATATAAGAGTGTGTCGTGCATTCAGGAACCGTAGTTTTGCTTTTCGATGTATGCAGAATGTGCGAACTCGCACGTGAGCTTGGGGACCGCAGCCACGAAATTTAGGGCCGGGACAGTGAGAATGGTGGCAACTGGGGGGGGGGGGGGAGGGGGTGTCGGAGTGAGTTTGAACAACAAAATGTCACCTATCGTTGCCAACTGAAAGAACGCCCTTTCTATATCCCATATATGGGTGAATTCTGAAGGGGACTTGATATCAGGTTGCGAAAAACATATCGAACTAATTTCTACAATGCCTGAAATATGGACGCCGATTCTGAAATATAGTTTTTCCCACGGTGATGTTTCAGCTCATAATAACCGCAGGGGGCTTCACGAAAAAATGCTTGAGACTAAACCCACCTCTGTCGCTTACCCGAACAAAGCTATTACCTGCAATACGCGAGGAAAATGCGAGTACTATTTAGCAAAGTGCAAAACTTTCTTCCGTGTGAAGCCGCGGGCCACTAGCGGATAGTCCGCGGTCCGCATGCGGCCCGCGTGTTTGAGAATGCTGATATATGAACGGCTTTACTGGAAGCAACTTGATAGTAATAATTGTCCTGAATACCTTGTAGTAGCTGCCACTAATATTTGGTTAATATTTGTTGAATATAATGAATGCTGTAACGTCAGATCTGGTCACCTAATAAGAAACTTGAATAAGGAATGTCTTCACATTCTGAAAGACATGTAGCTGACCAGTTTACAACAATATGTAATTGCGTTGCGTGCTAGCTTGTTTCACAGCGAAAGCTGTTATGAGATCATTTCAGCGGCCGTTTTTGGCGCCGTAGTTGTCCGCCGCCGCCGCCGCCGCCGCCGGTGTCCGTAACCACTATCGCTCGAAATAAGAAAAAAATGAAATAAGAATGAAATTCCAGGATGGAACGAGGTTCGAACCTGGGTCCTCTGCGTGGGAGCCCACCATTCAACCTCTGAGCCATGCCAGTGCTTGAAACTGCTTTGCAAAAAGGTCCTATACAGACTTCATATCGGAAAAGGAACCACATTAACATGTGCAATATAGCGTGGTAGAAAAGTAAAATAACCACCAAGAGTCGCACAATGCGAATTCTGTAACCAGGCGTCACAAAATGCGAATTGCGCAACGAGTAGGTTGTTGAATGCTTCCAACCCATTACAAAGGGCTGCGCCATCATGCTTCATCGTCATCAGGCACAGCATAGACAAATCGCATAATGCCTTACATGCGTTTAGCAGGTATCACGGCTCTCCGTAGAATGACGAAAAATGGCATAGTGCGTGATTCCCTACTTCTCAAAAATTACATTGATTTATAGCGTAGTGGGTTCCTCGCAAGTGCACTTGTATTGGTTGCCGAGGAAACCCATGAGCGCATGATGCATTTTCTCGGGGTCTCAGTAAAGTTCTTCGCCCCCCCCCCCCTCGCGCTCCCACGTCAACGTATGTTATCCAGAATCGCGGGAGAGGGAAATAACGACCGGGCGCCACCAAATGCAAATTGCATAACTGGTAGGCCGTTTAAAGCTTCCAACCCATTACAAAGGGCTGAGCCATTATTCTTCATCGTCATCAGTCATCGCGTCAACAAAGTGCACATAATGCCTTACAGACGTGTAGCTGGTGCCTCGCTTCTCCGCAGAATGACGAATAATGGCTTAGCAGGTGCTTCCCAACTTCACAAAAATTGTGATTTATGGCGTAGTGGGTACCTTGCTTGTATTTATGGCGTAGTGGGTACTTGTATTAGTAGCCCCAAGAGACTTACAACCGGCTCTAGAAACGCCGCTCTTCTAGCTTTCGCTGTGACTGTGTGCTGCGGTTTCAGCGCAGGCCTGGCTTTTTTTTTTTTCTGACTGATAAGAAAGCCCTATCAATATGAAAATACGCGTGACTACACTGCAACGGAAATTCTGCAGCATTGCACTAAATGTTCCCACGGTGAAGCCCTCGCACCTAGACTAAAGAAAAAAAGCGAAAGAAAAACCATGGCTGATCCCTCCATCGTAGAAATCGGTATGACACGAATTAGAACGTGTCTTCACAGAAGCAGTTGATTGTTTATTGTATGCTAATATATGAGAACTTTCGCAATGTCTATTGGTGTTGGGCAGCTACAGCACCATTTCACGTGGATGCACCCACGTTCACGCCTGGTGGCACTTTAGCCCGACGGCTAACGTTCATGACCATGACCATGACTAGTCTGTAAGTAACAGAAGTAGCCAACATACACCTGGGTACAGCATACGGTGAGTACCGCGCAAAAATGGCATCAAGAAGACCAACTAAACACTGCACTCAATACGCCTTCCGTAAAAGCGCCGTTAATTGAGGAGAGAAACGGCAAGGTGTGCGCTCCCGTGTAATATGGTAACCTGCGCCTGTGCTCATTCACACACTACCACACTGCGCTTTAGCAACACGGGAGGCAGATGTTCGTAGCTTGAGCCATGAACGCGCAAGGCGTTCCGCTTGCCGCTGGCGTCTCTCTCTCTCCACGAAGGCGCGACATTCGCCAGTCGATAGCGTTGCCCTTCTGCACCGCTTATTGCAGCAGTTTTATTAGTCGGTGTTCTCGACTCGAGGCAGTGAGCGGCGGAGAAACACCATTGGTGCATATAGACCGCTCATGCTGACACGAAAGCCCCGTGGGCAGACCCAGGTTCGCAATTTTCGTTGTAATGGAAGGAACGAGCGTTCGGCTGTGAGTGAAGAAGATCGAGAAGACGCGACTCGCTTTTCATCAAACGTATACTACTTTACTCTCTATATTTTACAAATATATTCCTAAAGTAATAATGAAATGTATTAAAATTTAGTTTATCTATACTACATAGGTGTCGTCAGGTTAATGCAGGTGTCTGATCTCCTTGTGCAATCGTAAAATGATTGCTGTGTGTCTATGCTCTTTTATTTTCATTTATAAATAATTTTGCATCATTCAAATTAATATGAATACTGTTCAGGTGTTAAAGTGTTGGTGAATCCCCCCTGGGCGTAGTGTTCATATTGATGAGGAGACAAAAAAGCTGGGGAGGTGCAAAGCTTGTAAAGAAGGGTGTTTCATCTCCACTAACGTGAAACCTGGGGAGGTGCGAAGCATGCAGTGTTTTCAGAGGGACTTTCAATGATGAGGCACTAGCCGTGCAAGCCTGAAACCGGGGATGTAGGGAAGGGTGTTTCCGCTCCACTAACTTAATCGGAAAACTGCGTCGGAATGCAGCTTACCGCAGGTTGTGCTTCTTCATTTAAAACGAAAGTGTTTTGTGCCAGGGTCCACCGAGACTTCACTGACGTATTTCCGTCACGGAAATGACGTTGAAAAAATGTACATCATCAGATGGCAAAGAAAAAATTGGCCGCGTATCTGCGTGCTTCGCTGCAAATGTCGTCTAAAGACGATATAAGAGGCGCTGCGTGAGATATGGACGCCATCTGGCAATACGTCGGGAAACACGAGTGCTGTGTTGCGGGCTGGTAGTCCCGGCGCAGCGGCAGGCGAAGACCGGCGGTGACCAACGCGACCGGTGGGGACGCCGGCCAGCCCGAACACGCTGTTTGGCGCGATGCGCCGAAGGAGAAAAACGTCCGCACTCAACGAGTACTCTCCACAACTCTCTTACTTACACGTCGCCTGGGTAAAACAGGAATGCCAGAGCGGCGCCCCCTGTCATTCGTACAATGCAATACTGAACCGAAACCGAAACACAACATGAGCTTGTGCAGAGGGCACGGAGGAAGACAAGTTTCAGCGCAGTCGCATTTTCAGCGCACCTTAAGAAACTAGGGTTGTAACATTGTAGGGCGAGTAGGGCCAGAAGGACCGTCACGACGAAAACCTGCCTCCTCATCGTATTCGCCTGTAACGTTGGTGTGGCTTCGCGTTCCCTCCTTTGCTCCTGGCCTTTCCACAAAGCTACTGCCTAAGTACGAAGGCCCCTACCGCGTCCTACGTCAAGCATCTCCAGTTAACTATATGATTGAGCCTGTTCAATCATCTACGGACCGCCGTCGTCGCGGCCGCGAGACTGTTCACGTCGATCGACTGAAGCCGCATTATGACCCACCAGTTGTACCTGTTCCTTACGTCGCCAGGAGGCCAGGATGGCTCCTTTTCCGCGGGGGAGTGATTTGTACATGGTAGGGCGCAGAAAGAACGCCTGCGAAAGAAGACGACGAAGACGGTTGTTGTTGGCGCTCGTGCTTGCTCGGCTTGGACCGCTGATCGCTTCAGCTGTGGCAATCTTTGATAAACGCGTTACTGTCTCAACGTTAAACGCATACCATCAAGGTCTTTAAAACTGCGTATCTATGTATTTTCTGTTAAAGGAACACAAGATACTACTACCTAGTGATGTTGCGCCTCAGATATGCATAATGTTTGCTGTTTGATCAACAATGTACACAAGTATGAACCTATTCAGCCGTTCACGATGGCTGGCCCTTGGGCAAGTGGTTCAACTTTGGCCGAGTGGCTGAATCGAGGGACGTGCCGACAAACAGAAAGACAGACAGAAGGACAGACCGAAGACAGACCAAAATTTCTGTGTTTAAGTTCCCCAAGAAAGACTATCGTCTTTAAAAAGTTCCGTCAACGGGGCATCGAACCCACGACGGCTTGATCCACAAGAGCAGATGCGGGGCACGCTATCCACTGCGCCACAGTCACAGACTTTAGACGCTATACAACGCGCCTTTTATATTCACACCCTCCTCTGACAGGCTCTCGGTCGGCGGGGTCGTGTTGCCCTCTATGAGCGGTAAAGTAAAGGACTTCGTCATTACAGTGGCCTCCTCGATTAGCACCTGCAACGCGTTACACGTCGGTCCCATTCGGCGCGTTTTCAATAGATTTGCAATTTTGTCAATGCCTTAACACACCGTGAGGTGGCGATCTCAGCCCAAGCGTCGTAAAAGCGTCGGTCTGACTCATACATAGAGTTTCTTACAATAATACCTGGAGGGGAATCTGGCGCTAGTGTCTACGCGGGCTCCTTGAGACGCGCTTCAACCACCATGGGAATGATGGGAAGTACAGGCTTCGGATTTGCTTCGGATGGATTAGGTTCTTGAGATTCGCAACGCTTGTTTTCCGAGTGTAAAACAAAGGGATATGAAGTTAATTCCAATTAAAACTTGCTTCATTCTTTTCTATGAAAACTTATTGCAAAAAGTTAGCGTGACCGTGAGATGGAACTGAAACCTGGACAAATTCAACCACCAGGGTATGCATTGCTCTGCAATTGTGTTCCAGATTTGGCATCATTAAATAATGAATTATTTTTGTACAACACTTGAAAAGAAACACGCTTGTTTTCCTTCGAAAGTACGCATTATCTATTTATGGAAATAACAGTACTGTATTGAGTGAGAAGCACGTAACGTATCGTCTGCTGCGATGCCAGGTGCGTCTGTTCAAATGGTCTGCCTCCAACGCATCTCTCGTTTTGTTGTGAAGTCGAGTCAGAGGAGCGCCACGGTGCGTCTATTTAGCTTCGCTGTCGTTTTGCAGATGATTTGAACGAGTTTGATAAGACGCGCTTATCAAACAAACGTGAACTCGATTCAGTTTTCTGCACTGACATGGGACGCTACATCTGTGCACAGCGGTGAATGAGCGAGGCTTTGCTAAAACTGTCAAATACAACCTGTAAAGCTGCAGCGTCGCAGCAAACAAGAGATCCAGCGGTCTTCAGCCTCTTTGAACAACAAAGGCGCTGCTTGAATGCTTTGAAACGCACCTACTACCGACGCCTCGTGAAGAACGAAACTGAAACTGTAGAAAAAGATTCGTAGACAGTTCGCTGGCTAAACGCTATCCAATCCGAAGCCTGTACTTCCCATCATTCCCATGGTGGTTGACGATCGCAGCGCCAGTTTCCTCTCTAGGGTATTGTATGGAACTCTATGGGCTCATAGTATCACGCTAATCCAAACCAAAAATACCTCTGCGACGCGCGCCTGCCACCCCTGACTGTAGCGCCACGTTCCCCGCTTACACTCCCTCGAGAAAATTGCGGCCGGGCTACCGGGGCGGCGCGACGCGCTTTGCGTTTCCCTCTATCCGGCCGTGATGTTCAATCACACTTTAACATGCCGCGGGGATGGCGACCAAGTTCTGCGTCCAATATGCGACGCTCTCCTGGCTATCACACTTCCTTCTCTGATTACGCTTTCACCGTTAACTACTACAGCTACCACAAGAGTTTGTTCAATCATTGAACGCGTACGTTAGTAATCGGGATGGAGATGAACCACTAAGCATCAAAGTGGGTGCATCGACGTTAAACGGTGCTATGCTGCTAGACATCTATATACCTTGTGCAACCTCTCTCATATAAATGTAAAACACAAACATTTAAGTGCTTCTGTAAGGACACGTTTTACTTTCGTGTTTTCCTATTCCTACGATGGAGGGATCAACCATGTTTTTTTCTTCTTCTATATCTTCCTCTTCTCCTCCTTGTTTTTCTTCTTTTTCTTTTCTTCATCTTCCCTACATGCCTGGTTTCAGTTCAGCCCGAGGGTGCTTCTTATTGTACTTCATCTTCTCCTCCTTCTTCATCTTCCGTACATGCCCAGTTTCAGTTCCCTACGGCATGTAGGGAAGGTTTCAGCACTGTTGCTTGCCGGCAGTCCGGTAACGAAAACGTTTATTCAGTGGAGCGAATGATATAATACATTAGGCCGTCAGTGACGTTAACATCACGTGTTAGAGGTTGGGGGTATGAGATGATAGCACAATCTGGCTACATCTCCCCTTTAATGTTTATACAGTCTAGAGTTTGATCTGGAAACGGGCATCGACAGGGTTCGTGACGTAGTCTTGAACTTCGGCCTAGCTGCTTCTGTCCATCATGGACGCCGCTGTCTTCGGGAGCCCGTGGGAAGTTGATTCTGCCCCTGGCTTAGGTGCTGCCTCCCGCGATGCTCTCGTGTGCGACGCCATTCACGGCCGTCTTCAGTCTTCACAATCATGGACCTCGGTGCCTCGGCTGGCCTTAGTACCATAGCTGGACTCCAGGTGTCGTACGTCGTTACACGTTGTCTTGGCATTAGCGACGCAGGTTTCTGGCGTAGCGGTCGTAGGAAGCCTTTTGCTGCCGCCGGATCACCTGAAGGTGGTCGTGAACATCCTTGCTGGGTATTGTCTCCGGTTCTAGGTGCTCTGTTGGTACCGGCAGCAGGGTCCGTGTCTGCCGTCCCATCAGCCTCTGTACAGGGGACCTCAGAACATGATCCCTGGGGGTATTACGCCACTCAAGCAATGCGACTTCAAAATCAGGTGTTCGGAAGGAGCAATTCTTTAACAGCTTCTTTGTCTCCTGAACAGCTCTTTCTGTCATGCCGTTAGAACGCGGGTGATACGGGCTTGACGTGATATGTACAATGTCTGGCTTTCTTAAAAACTCTTTAAACTCGCTGCTACTGAATGGCGGTCCGTTGTCACTGTACAGTTCCTGCGGCACCCCATGCACAGAAAATACTTCTGCAGACCAAGTCTTCAGCGCATTAGCTGTGGTGTGGCGGAGCTCTCGGATTTTGAAATAAAAGGAGTAAAAGTCAACCATAATGGCAAACTCTCGGCCACCGTAGTGAAACAGATCCATCCCTACACTCTACCATGGTAGGGTCGGAACGTCATGGCTTAGAAGATGCATCTTCTGGTTCTGCGGCTGGTGAATTTTGCATATTTTGCAGGACATGGAAAACTGTTGATATCTGCACACACACTTGGCCAAAACATTACGCTGCTGGCTCTTACCTTCATCTTTTTCTGTTCCAGTATGTGCCGCGTGAAGGAGCTGCATTGGCGAGTTTTAGTATAGCGGGAAACGCTTACGTTAGCATGCGTCTCAACGCTAACGCTGAAACGGAACGCGCTGCGTGCCAACTATTGGCCTTTTAGTACAGCGGAACGCATTCCCGCTAACGATAACGCAAGCACATACGGCGCCATCTGGACATAAAAGCAATAAATGCACTGTAGAATCCACAAAAGCGCCACTAAGTCGAGTTTTTCTGAATTCACCGTTGTTGCGCCTCCGTGTCGCGTTTGCAGAAGCGTAAGTTCTGACGACCAGAAACGCATAGGTTTCTGTCGGGTGCCGCGTTCAAGGTTAAGGTCGTCCCTCGCTCGTGAAACGCACACGATCACGCATCAGATTCATGCACTGCCGCGAAAAACATGAAGGAAAACAAATCTTGACATGTCTTGGGTTGACTTGTGGCCGTATCTTGGAAAGAGCGACTGAAGACAGCGTCGCCATCTGCGCGGCTACAGAAAACATGAGAGGACCTTGTCAACAAATTTTGTTAAGCCTTCTGCACCGCAAATCCATATTGTATCTCAAAAACGGAGCTATTTTATCGGCGGTACACAGTTGGCGAAGCCTCATTACTCAAATCTAAATCAAATACGAACATTATTTGGCAATGATTGAGTTGAATAATGCAGGACGACGACTAGAAATATTTGAAGTGGACGGCTCTCGCATCAACAGGCACCGCCATGTTGCCCTACGTACGGGATCTCTTGCGTGCGTTAGCGGTGAACGCTATATTCCAGAAATAGCGTTCGTACGTAAGAGCTCGGGCTACGTTTACGTTGTGCTCATGCGCAGTTAGGAGCACGCAACGCTAACGCTAAATTCTTCCGTTTGCTGTTTTCCGATATACTAAAACTCGCTAATATCTCTGCCCGTTTCGATTTCGGTACAATTACCTTGTTGCTGCGGAAGACTAGCCCGTCTTGAGCGTTAACTTCTTCCCTGTAGGCCCAGTACGGTCTTGCTGGCTCCGGGGTTCTCTGCTTGTTGTCCGGCCAAGATGTTGTGCGTATTCACGATGAGGACTAGGGCTGGATCCACGCTTGTAGCGGCCCGCAGGGTTTTCAGACGTTGCTCTGAGCTGAAACGTAATCAAGAACATTTACTTGAAACGGTTCGGTTTCTTGTTTTACTTCAGTCTTGCTAGAAAACCGCGATAAAGCATCTGCTAGAAACTGCTCTTTTCCAGGTTTGTACCGCAATGGTATTGCATAACGTTGCAGACTGAGGCGCGTGCGCTGCAAACGGAGTGGGCATTGATACAGGGGCTTGCTGAATATTGGATCACAAAGGCCGATGATCTGTTTCGATGATCACGTCTGCCTGGCCGAAAAGATAATCATGGAACTTTGTGCACCCATGAACTATTGCCAGCGTTTCCTTTTCAATCTGCGCGTAGCGTTGCTGCGCTTCTGTGAGGGATCGGAACGAAAAGGCGACGGGGTGGCCATCTTGCATGAGCACAGCCCCGACGCCCGACTGACTCGCATCAACAGAAAGCGCCACTGCCTTCTTTGGATCGAAATAGGAAAGAGCAGGTGCTGTCGTTAGTGCCTGCCGCAGTGCTTCAAAACTGGCTTGTTGTCTGTCTGTCCAAACCCACGCGTTATCTTTTCGCAGTAGTTCTCAAGTGGTTCGGTCTTGACAGACATGTTGGGAATGAAACGCTGTATGAAGTTCATTGTGCCTAGAAAAGTTTGCAATTGCTTACAGTTCTTAGGCTCTGGTATTTCCAGGATATCTTGCACACGCTCTGGGTCGATGAGCAAACCTTGTGTCGTGAGGATGTGTCCCAAGCAGCGGACCTCCGTCTGTAAGAAGGTGCATTTTGTTAGGTTAAGTCGCAGGTCATGCTCGCGGCAGCGCGTCAGCAAAAGTGTCAGGTTGTATTCATGCTCCTCCTTTGTCTTGCCCCACACCAGTATATCATCCATAACCACCGCGACGTTGGGCAGGCTTTCTAACAAGCGGTGCATTGCAGCTTGAAAAATTTCGGGGGCTGATGATATGCCAAAGGGCATTCTGAGGAAGCGATACCGCCCTTAAGGCGTACTCATAGTGCATATCCTGGAACTTTCTTCCGTTAATTTGATTTGCCAAAATCCCGACGCGGCATCTAGCGTGGAAAAAAATCTCGACCCGGACAGCCGCGGAATTATGTCTCCTAGAGTAGGCATGGCGTAGTTTTCTCGAAGCAACGCCCTGTTTAGAGCCGTTGGATCGAAGCAGATACGCACTTTGTCTTTTTTCACCACGGTCACCATATGGCTATACCATTCGGTGGGTTCATTTACCTTTGTAATGACACCCTGCTCCTCCATGCGCTGCAGTTCCGCCAGTACTCTGTCTTGCAGCGCCACAGGAACCCTCCTAGCCGGCACGACGGTTCCCACGCTGCCGGGTTTTAGCTTCATTGAATACTCCACATGTTTTAGTTGTCCGAGTCCCCTGAAAGTATCAGCAAAAGGTTGGGCTGCAGGGTATAGTTCTCCGCTAGTCACTTTCTGTATGCGGTATAGAAATCCCAGTCGTTCTGCAACTGTCCCACTGAGTGTGACTGGGACATCTTGATCAATGTCGAAAAACTGTTCTTCGCATGTGTTCTTGTTGGCGCAGAGCGGAAGTATGACTTTCGCTTGTGCCGTAACCCGATGACCAAAGAACGCTGTTAAGTCACGTTGCAAGCTTTCTTGGGCTTCTCAGACACTCTTGCCAGCACTTGCTTTGAGATTACGCAACAGTTTGCTCCCGTGTCCAGCTTGCATGTCAGCAGTTGACCTTCGATGTTAACAGTTGCTCTCCATCTATCGACTTCGACCGAGTTGATAGTGAGTCCCGCAAGAAAAAAATCTGCTTCAGCAAAGTCTGTCTCTGCCCGTACCTCCCGCAGCTCCCTTCCTTGTCGGCTCATGTTTCGTGTGGCACCGAGTGATTTGCAAACCTGGGCAAAGTGGTTTGGGGCACCACACTTCCGGCAGCTTTTTCCTCGTGCTGCGCAGTTTCCGCTGCGGTGCATTTGGTAGCTGCACATGCTGCACACCTTCCTATCAGTTGCAACTGAGTTGACTATCGTAGTGTGTGCTTCCCCGGCTGCTGCGCTTATCTCTTGGAAGTGCTGCTTTGCTTATATTTCCACGGTTTTTTAGTAAGAAGGATTTTCTGCCAACAGTTTCTGTTGCAGTCGCTTGTCTCTAACGCCAAGAACGATACGGCTGCGTAGCATTCGTTCTTCTAGAAGTTCAAATTCGCAATTTTTTGCCAATATTTTAAGCTCGATCAGCCATTCATTGAATGGCTCGCCTTCTTTCTCGTCCCTTGAACCAAAACGGAACTTATGAAGAGTTCTGGCCTGTAGTAGTCTTCAAATTTTTTCTTAAAAACTTGGACATCATTTTTGTCCTCTTCCGCCTCAAACTTGAAAGTGCTCTACCCTTTTCTGCCTTCTTCGCCTATGCTCACCGGAAATGTTGCGGCCTGCACGTCGCTTGGCTGTCTGGTCAATAGTGCGGCTATGGCAAACAGTTCAAACTCACTCTTCCACGTTCTCCAGCCAAGCCAGGCGTCGACTGACGTATCCATGGGCTTCGGCGCCGGCAGTAGTGTTAAGGGCCTGGTAGCATTGTTGGTGAGGGGGCGTTGTCGGGGGTGGCGTCGTCGACATCTCAGCTGTGGACCGCTGCCACCATGTTGCTTGCCGGCAGTCCGGTAACGAAAAACGTTTATTCAGTAGAGCGAATGATATAAATACATTAGGCCGTCAGTGACGTTAACATCACGTGTTAGAGGTTGGGGGGTATCAGGATGATAGCACAATTTTGCTACAAGCACCACCAATATCGTCGTCTATTGGTTGGGCTAACTGCTCCCTTCTTCATTTTTAGTGGACCTGCGGCGAGTAGTGGGATTTACCGAACTTTTCTGGGGCGTACCTGTTTTATGATGGACCGTGACTACAAGACACACCGTAACGATATTAGACGCCGACAAGCCGAGCCAATAAGGTACTTCGCACCTACAACAAACATATTCCCTAGTCGCAATCTGTACTTGATCGTAAAAAAAGTCACAGTTTCGCCGCAAGGGCGAATCAATGAATGCGATAGCAAGAAACTAATGCTACACGAAGTGATAATAATAATAATAATATCTGGGGTTTAACGTTCCAAAACCACGATATGATTATGAGAGACGCCGTAGTGGAGGGCTCCGGAAATTTCGACCACCTGGGGTTCTTTAACGTGCACCTAAATCTAAGTACACGGGCCTCAAACATTTTCGCCTCCATCGAAAATGCAGCCGCCGCGGCCGGGATTCGATCCCGCGACCTTCGGGTCAGCAGCCGAGCGCCATAGCCACTAGACCACCGTGGCAGGGCTACACGAAGTGAGGCTCGGCACTGAATACGCTCAGTTTTAACAGCGCTCCTGTTGCAAAGGCGGCCGAAGCAGCGAAGGAAACTAGCGTGCTTCAAGTGTCGAGCTGTGACACTTGATAGTTCGCGCTCATCTTCTGTTCGTTCGCTTAGCAGCGTCCCATGAGCTCGAGTGACTTTCGTACGCTCCGTAACATGAGCGCGGACGTCACGGTGAAAGCTCGAAGCGTCCCACTTCCCCTCACCACAATAAAACCGCGCGAGCAGACAGCGGAAGGCCAAGGTTCTCGCTGAGCAAATATAAGAAGAAGCGAGCGAGCTCGCCGACGACTTTTAAATGTGCCTGTCGCGCTCCTCGCGCCATCTCGCTGGTAATGAAGAAACGCTTATAGGCGCCTGCCGTCTCTGAGTCCTGCCAGCGGTAAAGGGTGTGTATATAATGCTCGCCGTTAGCTACCTGAAGGATCTCCGCTTTCTGGCGTAGTGGTTAGCGCCACGCGTTGCGGAACGAGAGGTCGCTGGTTCGATTCCGCGCTTCGGAAGAATTTTTTCTGAATTATTTTTCTTTGGGACTTTGACATATATATACATACTTATCCATATACGGTGCATGACGGCGGCGACGGCGACGGCAAAATGCAGCCGAGACTGTCCATATAATTGCTATCGCAATAAAATAACACAGGCAGTTCGTCGGCTGTCCGATTTCTAACGTCATTGAGTGCAGAGCATCCTGGACGCGGAGCGCTTTCAATTTTCCTGTTCACTTCTAATTACAGTTTAAATTCGCATTCAGCAATAGCCTAGTCTGCTCGTCTCATCTGTTCTAATGCGAGAGCCAAATTGAATTTTGGGAGCAGGAAACACGCTTGGCCGTCATGTTTTGACACCGCATACTCAAACGCCAGTGGCTGCGACGTCATACAATATGGATAATTTGGTTCAAATCGAGGTAACGATAAAGTAGCCAGTACGTTTTTCTGCCATCACCGGCCTAAAAAGGAGCCTTCTTGGCGCAACGTAGCCAGACCAGACAACTCTCACTACATACACGCTGTGTCGCTTCATTCCTTCAAAACGGGACCGCATTAATATCGATTGTCATCGTGACACGCGTTTTGGTGAAATCTTCGGTTTCTGCTGAAATGAAAATGTTCACACATAACTTTTCAACTTTGGACAGCTAAGACAACAAGAAAGACACCCTTGTCGTACACCCTTGTGTCTATACGAGCAATTAGTGCCGTCTAGGAATAGAAGATCCCGTAGGCCGTCAGCAGCAGGCCCGTAATCTTGTCCAGGGATAAAGCAGTAGCCTCTGCAGCTCCGTCTCGAACCTCTCTAGAATAAAAAAAATAATAACATCGCTTCTCAGAAATCGTGTATATGTTACAAAGTATCACCCTATAACTAAGGAATAATTCAAACCAACCTGAATGAAGTATGTTCTGCTAAGATAGGGGTACCTAATTCGACACTGCACATCTAGGCTCAAATATTCTCCTGGCAGCTGGTAACGAGTTAGTGGAAACGTTACTGAATTGTTTATATGCAAGCAACCTGCCTGATATGACCTGAAATAGAAAATATTTTGACATTAAAAAATATTGCAGGGTTCGAACTAAACATTTAGGCCGGTACTGACTGTAATAGCACTGCATAAATAACAGCAGCCCTTGGTTGTGATACTCTTACTTACGTTTTGTGACACACCGACGAGCGAGAGTATTTAAACGATATATTTGCAAGCAGAATACAGCCACTCATCAAGACAGCGATCAGCGCACACTCCACCACATTCATCTTCTTCAACAATCTCCTTCCTAGGTTCTCTTTTATAAAGCTGAATCGCACAACTATCCCCGTAAGCCAAAGCCCCATCTCGGTGCCATTAATTATCTCTAGTGAGCGCATAGTAGCAGGGCATGAGGTGGCAAAGTCAAATATGTTCCTCCGCGTCCCAGCGGATGACGCCTCGGGACATGCTGGAACAACATCATGCATGATATCAACCATGTGGCGAACTGCGCGGCATGGATCCTTCAAAGATGGGGCAAGTTTGTATACGAGACGGCAGCTAAATTAGAACGTGTACAGCTGGTGAAAAGTAAATGTGGTGGTTACACGGGTACTTACGGTCCTTATAATGTTGTGCTAATGACAGGCGTAGCTTGCAAGTTCTCGTGCGTGGTAAGCACCAGAAATATCAGCACTAGCCTACTCACTCTTCAAATTTACAGTAAATGGTAACAATGTGCATACTGGAAGAGTTGGTTCCACACCATATAGAATGTTGAACGCTGAATAGCCGGCAGTGCCAATACGGAACAATACTAAGTGAGGGTAAGAAAAGGCAGAATAGGTCTCCAATGGTTGCGTTTGGCGGAAATATTTTGAGTACGTTTGCCAAGGTCTTGTTGATTTGCCCGGTAACGTCTTTGCCTTATGAGAGGTGCCGATAGTAAGCTGCAGAATAGAGCTCACGTGCAGGATATCATTAAGAGCCTTTGACGAAAACCTTGACGAAAACAACTGGGTCAATGAACACTTGACGTGGAGGACCATGCATCACGGCGATTTTATGAAGGTGAAGCTCGCTACATCATCAGTGCAACTAGCGAGGACAGGGGCTGTAATATGTCATGTGTGGTCACACAGTCAGCAGCGACAGTGGTGCGCTCCTTTGACGACCTAAAAACTCTGTCGTGAGGGCATATAGGCTGTGAGGTCAGATATGTGGTGCGTCGACAGCCGCAACATTCCGAACAACCCCGTGGGAAGAGTGCTCCCTCCTTCGAAAAGTCAATGACTGGCCGAACAATAAACGCAATATCTTGGGCGAAGCGACTAATATAGTGTAGGCCATAAAGCTGCGAGTTTCAGCAGATGAGATTGGCAGATACATTTTCTAACGACGCAAGTTATCTCTTGGTCACTTAGTGATCCAGAAGAGCCGATGAGATGCCCAATTTTCCAGTGGCTCAAACGACATTCATGTGAGTTGAGCTGCCGCCTAGGAGCAGGAGGGAGACGGGATATAGGGAGGTACAGGGGAGGTTAGCCAGTTCTCATACCAGCTGGGTAAACTGTGCGGGCGAAAGGGGTAAGGTAAATATAAGATGATACAAAGGACGGGTTACGAAAAAAACGGAAAGAAGAGCTTCTAGGCCAGCTAGAGTCGGATCAAGTATCGCGTAAAGAAGCGCCTACATAATCTTCAAGTTAAGGCTGAAATTGCACAATGCAAAAGTATTGTAACAGTTCGTTTGGTCGCAGCTATGCTAATGACAGGTAAGCCCAGTTGCCCACAATAGTGAGAACAATGTCACGTATGGTGACGGCATAAAGAAGTAGGTTGCTGTGAAGTGGGGTTACCGGGTAATTTCTTCAACTGCTGGCATTTATGACATTAACGGCCATGGAGGCCCACAATTACATATGTCATGAACTTGCGTGGCAGTCGAACCAAATCAGCTGGCCGATCTTGTTCTATTTTGCCACAGAGTCCGTGTGGCTGGCAGCGACAGCGGCATCAGCAACGTCCGAAGTTATGCGCACCTCCAGGTGGTGGATACCGGTGCAGTAGGTAAGAGCCGAGCGTACCAGGAGATAATCTAGGGGTTCTATGCGAACCAATTTGGTTGTCGCTCCAAGTGAATACAATTTCGAACTGCTGAGCACCAGGCTGAACCGCGTTCGTCCATATTTTGTCAGCAGGTACCCGGTGGCAGATTTCTCTGCTTCCCACACACTTCGGTGAGTTAAGGAACGGCCAGAGGAGTACCGATAATCTAATCGGGCCAGATTTCAAGATTGTACACCGGAATCACCAAGCGCCAGGTTGGGGTACTCTCTACTCATTAGAAATCGCCGCAGTATTTTCGCACGGCCCCGCGAATTTAACCCGGGACCTACCGCCTCGAATGAAGACGCTCAACCACTACGCCAACTCTGCAGTGAGGAGAAAAATTATGCAGTTTCACTCAACGTGAAAGCTGTAGGAAGTGCGGAGCAGTGATTCGCCTGTCTTTCAGCGACGAACTCAAAGAGCGTGTGTTGGGGGCTAGTTTGTAAGACATTAAAGGACCCCTGACAGCAAAATTTTTGTTGGTGACTTTTTTACTGTAATTTGTAGCTTTGGGTCTGGTAATCCCCAAGTTAAATCGTAAGTGCTCTAGCGTATCGTATAACTAATTCTAGCGCAGTTAATTGTGACCATTTTAGCGTCACTTCAAAACGCCCGCCTAAAAACCACAAGAAACTAGCGACCCATGCGGGGAGCGTCAAAGACCACGTGCACTCAAGCTGTGGTGACGTAGAAAGCGCGGTTTTCAAATCGGGGCCCCACGCGCGGTAGAGATTGAAAGTATGTGGGTGCCTCGGTATAGGCACCCGGCAATGCAGTTTCCGAGATACGATGGTAGCGCCAGAAAACACAGCCTAGCGAGTAGACGCAGCAAAATCGAGTGTCTATTCTCCGCATCCTCCATGTTCAGAAACGCTCCTTGACTTGAACGTGACTTGCCACCGCCCCAATTCAGTGCGTTTGAAACGCGTTTGTAGCGTTTGTGCTGCCTTGGCCCAGCCTGAAAAGAGCGCGTTCTAAACGCGTTTGTGCTGCATTGAAGGCGGTGCCAATATCCCTGAGGTGATTACGAACGCACGTAGGAAGCGTTCGTTGAAAGAGGCGCCCAAAAGGGAGACACTTGAGCGCGTCGATGTGTCCAGCGAGCGCTTCGTTTTCATGGTATCCCTGGCGGCTGGTGCCCTCAACAATTAGGCGTTCGATAAGAGCTCCATCGCGCCCTCTGGTCAGTGACGGGTGCCTATGGGTTAAACCTGTTAAGCGCGTGACCCCTCACGAAAACTACCTCGAGAGCAGCCCGACAACAAAGCGAGAGGGGTGCGGAACAATAGGCCTCGCCGGGTGCCAGTCGTCGTATTGTGCATGTGCGCCCCGCAAACGCACGCCGCACGCTTCGACACAGCAAAGAGTGAAAGCATGGCTGGCAGTCGGCTCCAAACACACTCAGAGATCGTCGACGTCATTGTTACTAGCGTATCGTCACTCAGGGTGATTTTTGTGCAATGTATCACACCGAACACGTAGCACTAGTGTCGATGTTGCAGGGCAGCCGATTTTTAACACGAAAGTGTTTTATGCCGGGGTCCACCAATACTTCAGTGACGCATTTCCGTCACGGAAATGACGTCGAAAAAATATCCATGATCAGATGACAAAGAAAAAAGGTACCGTCAACGGGCATCGAACCCAAGACCGCTCGGTCCGCAACAACAGATGCCGGGCACGCTATCCACTGCGCCACGGTCACAGACTGAGGATGCTTTACGAACGCGCCTTTTATATTTACCACCCTCCCGGTCGGCTGGGTGGTGTTGACCTCTGGGAATGGTAAGGTAAAGTAATTCATCATTACTGTGGCCTCCGCGACTAGCACCTGCAACGCGTTACGCGTCCGCTCCTTTCGGCGCGTTTTCAATAGAAGTTGAATTTTGTCAATGCCTCAACACACCGCGAGGTGGCGACCTTTGCCCAAGCGTTGTAAAAGCGTCCGCCTCCCTCATAGCATCACGCTAATCCAAACCAAAAATAGCTCTGCGACGCGTGCCTGCCTCACCTGGCTGTAACACCCACTGGTAACACCGCGTTCCATGCTCACGCGCTCGCCCAGCGCTCGCCCCGAGAAAAATCGTGGCCGGGCTACCGGGGCGGCACGACGCGCTTTGCGTTTCCCTCTAGTCCGGCCGTGGTGTTCAATCACATTTTAACATGCCGCGGGATGGTGACCAAGTTTTGTGTCCAATATGCGACGCTCTTCTGGCTATCACACCTCGTTCTCTGATTACGCTTTCACCGTTAACTACTACAGCTACCACAAGGGTTTGTTTAATCATTTAACATGGACGTTAGTCGTCGGAATGGAGATGTACCACCAATCATCAAAGTGGGCGCATACACATTAAACGGTGCCATTAGCTGCCAGACATCAAATACATTGTGCAGTGTACACTAAGCATTCAGTTGCTTCTGTAAGGGCACGCTTTACTTTCGTGTTATTCCGATTCCTATGACGGAGGGATCAACCGTGGTTTTTTGTTTTTTCTCCTACGCTGTTTGACATCGAATTAAAATAACTTCCACGCGACGGATGCCGTTCAAATTTGGCCAAGAAGACCTATGCGTACCAAGCGATCGAATGATGGGCACATCTCGATCTTGAAATTTGATGTCAGTGCTCCTTTAATATGTAAACTTAAACTGCACTTGGGAAGAGACACCAGAGTACATGTAGACAGGGCGAATGCAGCCTGTGAGCGACGCTGAAGGATCTGCGTTCCATGAGGGACACTCTCGCTCACGGGCAAGCACGCCCTGGCGTTCCAACTGTGCAACCTGCTACGCCTGCTGGCGGGAAAGGAAACCCTCGTTTGTGAAGCACTGCGCGCACATGCTAAAAGGCTGGAAACGGACAGTGATGGTAATTTGGCTATTCATTACCACGAGTGCGGGTGTAAACGATTGTTGGAGTGGTGCACTGCTGCGTTCCATGACTCGGATCAGCGCAGGCGTGAGATTGTGGAGGCAGCTCAATTGCAACGTGAAGGTATCAGTTGCGTAAGCATGACCTCTATATCGTCGACAAAGAAGGAAATGATCTTTTTGTAGGGGGCACAACATCTGGGACAGTTTTTAGTTGTTGCGCGCTGGCACTCTGCGCACCCGTGTCATTGCTTCTTGAGTTCTGGCACAAATATATATATATATATATATATATAGGAAAAAGGTATACGCTTCTAAAAAACTGTTTATTTGTCGACGTTTCGATCGGCCTCCGATCGAAACGTCGACAAATAAACAGTTTTTTAGAAGCGTATACCTTTTTCCTAATTATTTTACGGCAACCGAAGACAGACTCTTCATATATATATATATATATATATATATTATATGTGTGTCTCGCCTCGATATTAAAGGGCCCCTCACCAGGCCACATAGCAAATTTTAGTTAGACGCTGGGAGTTGTGTGCCGAATGAAGAGCAGTATGCCGCAAGAATCTTTCAAATCGGTTCATTACGAGCTGAGAAAAACAATAATTTGTAGCGGCGCGAAACCATGATGCGAGGAGGCGAGTTTCAAACTCTTGCCACTCGCTCCGTGTAGCCTTAGCAAGCCAAATCCCTTCCCTGCCCTCTTCACTTGACAAATACGCACGAACACGTCATGCGCATGCATGGTCACGTGCGCATGATGTGCCCGAGCCTGCCCGAGCACGCGAGCGGCGTTGGACGGCCGCTGCCTTTCTTTTTTATGTAGCGGCCGTGGGCGTTTTGTCGGCGTTCTATGTGGTGTACTGCCTGTTTCTGTGGGACGGGCATAAAAGTTGAGACATTTGTACGGGCACGACAGTGGCGGTATCATGAGCCAGTGCCGCATCAACGTTTACTTGGACGCGGTAGAATAAATGAGCATAACGAGTGCTCGAACGCGCCAGATCATTACTTTCGTTTCCAGGACTGGCGTCTGCTCGATGCGCTAACCGCGGGGACACGAGCGCATGAAAAAGGGAGGCACATTAGTCCCGCATCTCGATGCAATTCACGAAAAAAGATGAAAAAGACGCACACATTGCCTTTGTGTGTCTCATTATTTCTCTCAAGTTTGATTAATCTATTCAAGCAACAAATTACACAAACTACACATGTCGTGTCAAGTAATTATCGCAGTGTCACGTGCTACTGTTGGCGACGTCAGAGCACAGTCGTCTACGTAGAGGAGCGACGTCACAGCACTACCATCTACGTAGGGCCATTTTCTCATGTACGTCATCCCCTCATTCTCTAAAGCGCGCGCCAGCGAGAGGAAGGGCAAGCAGCGTTCACCTTGAAATTTGACCCATTTCCGCGGCGCGTAGCGTTGCAAATTTTGGCAGAGGGGATCGTGAACGCCCAGTGCATGCATTGCGCTCGTTAGCTCAAAAATCTCAAACCTGGTGAGGGGCCCTTTAAAGTCAGAAGTGTGCGCCTGTCCGTGTCGGCTTCGTCCTTTGTCCAAGAAAAATTTTTCCCGGAAGAAGTCATAGTGCCTAGTGCAATTACATGACTATGCTATGATTTACCCTCTCCCCTCATTGCTTCCATCCTCCTCAACCTCGTATCACTCCTCCCCATGCTCACTTGTTTTTCCCACCCCTTGCTATGCACGACTATGCTATAATGGTTGTGCCTGCATGACACCATACTTGGCTTTGCTATGCTTAACCCTCGCCTTTCCCCCTTTCCATCCTCCCCACCCTCATATCGCCCCTCGTCAGCCTCACTTCCTGTTCCTTCCCCTTTGTTATGTATCATTATGCTTAACGTGGCTTTGCCCGCCTAACGCTATACATTGCTATACTTTGCTTTACCATCTCCCTCCCTTCTTTCCATGCTCCTCACCCTCACATCATTTCCCGCCCTCACTTCCCTTTCCTGCACTTTGCTATGCATGGCTATGCTATACATTGCTTTGCGTGCGTGACGCGAAGCGGCGACATAGATGACAGCACAACCCCTTCCTCCTTCCCCTCCCTTCCTCCTTTTCTCATCCTCACTCTCACACCGATACTCCTCAACCTCAGTTCCCTTTCCCGCTTCCTTGCTATGCACGGTTACGCTAGAGATGGCTATGCACACGTGGTTTTGCTTGCTTTACGCCAAGCGACGATGACAGCACATGGCAGCATCCAACATCCCGGGCCCCTAAGGTGTTACACACTTAAATGACAGAGAATTAGGTTGCGGGGAAAACCAACAATCACAGTGAAAAGAAAACCAGTGTGGCGGCCGGCATTTCACACAAACTGTATACTTGCTCATGACAAAAACACTACCACAAGGCGGACCATTCGCAATGGTACATGAGTCAGATGCTTTTAAATGCGAAGCATTTTTTAGCGAACCTAAGGCTCTTTGAGCGTTTCTATCTACGTATCTATATATCTATCTATCTAGCTGCGTACGTCTGGGTGCTCTCGTGATCGCCTCCTTAACTTGGTGTAGACCAAAATTGGCCTGGGAGAGTAAGATTAAGAGGATTTGACGAATATGACTGTCGGGTCATGATATCAATAACGTGAAAATCCTGTCGCGTACGTCGTCAAACCCTTTCCTCCAGACACCTGTGGCACATACCCGTTTACCACGGGCCGCGGTGTACGGGTATGCGCCACAGGTGATTGACAGTTTATATCTACCCAGGAAAAACGAGAACAGACATTGGTAGCACAAATTCGAGAGTGCTAAGAAAAAGGGACATTGGCAGCGTTGACCCGACGAATGGGAAGAATAAAAGTTATGATCCAAGCAGGAATCGAACCCAAGCATTCTGCGTGGCAGTCAGATGTTCTACCACAGAGCCAGCCAGTTCTAGATACTGCTTAGGAAAAACAGCCTATGCAGGCGTAGTGACGGTGCAGCGTCAATTGTGGTTGTGGTCCTGGCTATCTAATTTTATAAGCAAACAGCAAACGCTGCATATGTACTCCTACGTTACGGGCGTCATATCAGGTTAACCTCTGTGGTTCCAGTGTTAGCTCCGCTTTTATAGCAGTCTAAGAAACATTACATTCGTATTCCTATGATTCAGCAAGCTATATTCATGCCTTGCTCGACCCCGGAGGAATATTGTAGCGACAGTTACGCATGATATTCACATCATCGCGCCATAAAGTGCACTTTGTTTCGATATTACTGACGTACGTGCTCTAACGTGAGTGCTTACCTTACGTTACACCATGAGTTACCCTCTAAACGTCAGTGTTGTCGACTTGCCTGAAAAGCCCACGATGTGCTCACAACTGCTACACTTACAAAAACACGTCGATCCACCTCGTAACGCTTGGCCCAAAGCCAATAAATGCAGCGCAGAACTACCCGCTGTCGGACTGCTTCGCATGAAACCGCGATTCCCACAAGGCGTGAGATTTGCCGAATTTTTTATCCATCGTCTAAGCCCAGTTCTTAAAACAGAGAGGTGAACACCTCCGTCGATCAACGCCATCACGTTAGTGTGTTCAAGAAGGGTTCCTGTCGGGAGGAGCGACGTAGCGCATGCGACTTGTATAAACAAAACCGAGCTGCGCCCGAACGCCGGGGGTCGGCTCGTATATCAGCTGGCTTCGGTGGTGTTCTCCTGGAAGCGCGCCTTCGGAAACGCATGCTGGTGTTGGCCGGAACATCCCCATGAGCTCCTCGTACAACTGTGCGGTGGGTGCAAGGCATTGCGGGGGACTCGGACAGCGACGGCAGCGAGAGTCTACTCAACGAGCTCGGGGCTTGGACTTAGACTTGGTGCCCTCCACGGACTGCGAATCTGCTAAGCGTTATGACCCGACGACTACAGTGTTGCAGATTTCGATGGCTGGGGGCATCCTAGAACCGTTTTCGAACCATGTAAACGTGACCCTCGCTCGAGATCGCCGTGCATGAACTTGAAAAGACCCCGTGCAGCGGTGTTTTTAACAGCCGCGAGGAGAGGGTCTGGGACGGACGGATTTCGGAAAGCGCCGAATGCGCATCGTGAACAAAAAAACTGCATTTACCTAGTCTGTCTCCTGTCATCAGCGACATGTGAGAGCCGGCTCTCTCGGTTCGCAGCGAAGAAAGAGGCACGTGAACTTCACTGTTTCGTTGTTTGGTAAAGCCAGGAGACGATATAAGGGCAAAGTCATCAGAGTTGCTTCACCTGAATGAGCTATGGATTCAAGTCTTCGTGAACAAATACGCAGGAACTTACAGCAAAGAGAAGCAATTCAGCCGAGGCGAACGACTCACGACGTCGGGGCGACGGTGACCTACCCTAACGAATGGTCAGGGTAGGGGCAGCAGCTCCTGTGTCTTCATTTTCAGTTGAAAATGATCGGGCAGAAGCAAACTTACAATAATCAGCTCCTCTGGATGTCGGTGGCGTAGGTGAGCATTGGTTGCGGCACTCACGGGCGATGTGCCTACTAGAGTAGCTGTGTGAACACATTGGCCGGTTGTGAGGAGCACACCACTCAGAGATCTCCTGAAAACTGACGGGAAAGAGCAGTTGTGGACGAGCAGGATGGTATGAATTATGCTGTATTCTGGGCATGCGGGCCAAGAGCGCACATTCTAATATTCCCAGTGGACAAAAGACCTCAGTTACCTTCCTTCGCCATAATAACCGGCGAACAGTCTGTAGGCGTTGCGGAGCAGAATGCCGAATAGGTGGCCTCTTTCCCTCGACTGACTATGCGCATTATTTATTGAGAGATGGTTGGCTGATATATATAGCCCTCACAAGTGAACGTCGAGACTACGTTTGGCAGTCCCACGATGGTGTGTGTAATCCGGTGACTCTCAGGTTGCTCGAAAAGGTGCAATTGTTTCATGATGGCTCTGAAGTAAAGGCGTTACCGAAGACGAGCAAGTTGAATGCACGTTCTTTGATAGCCTTTAATACGTGCGCTAGTTAGTCCGTTTTTTAGATCTTGTCATCACTTCTGAAGGGAAGAACCCATACTTCTACTATGTAAAAGACGTGGTTGTGTGGGACTTCGAACGCGGGTCGCAAGAGCCTTTTGTACTAAAACTTTTCAGCCGAAAGCGTCGCACCGTAGCTGAAACAGAGCTGATACCACTGAAAAAAAGTTTGATTGGCGAGTATAGCACTTCTTACCCAATTGTTGTTGACGCATTCACACAGTTTCATCCAATTGTCGGTGTCGTTCACGTTTAGGCCAGAAAGCGTCCGAGGATTGCGATTATGGGCAGGTGCGACTGCAGCAGCTTTGCTAGCTGAATCTTGAGCTAATAAGGCATCTTCTTCGCAAGGCACTGTGGGAGGTTCGAAGCAGCGACCGCTCCAAAGCTTCGTGGCATGGCGAAAAGGGCGATTGCAGCCTCCACCGAAGTGTTTTGTTGTGAAAGACGGGTGAGCGAGAAAAATTACGTCGTTTATTTACAAAATTAGCACTGTCGCTCATGAAAAGGGAGACCTGCTAGCACTCAGCCCACTTCGTCACCACGTCAAACCTAATGCTCACCCAGTATTTTCAAGCGATATTGTATTGTAGCCAGATCATGTGTCTGCAGTAATTTTTGTATGGCATATTCATTTTGAGGTTTTCAGCTCGCGGCTCAAGAAAAGATGCCTTCTTACATCGATCACTTCAACTCAATCCCTTCAGGAGACGCTTTAAACATCACCAGTTATTTTACGAAAAATGCGGGACGCTCGGCCCCAGTCCCTAGTGAATAAATTATTATGGTGTGCCCCGCCTACGTAACTAACTACACAGTGTGCCATATCATATCCATCTCATAACCAGAATACGTTAAATGGTTTATATTCAAGCATAATCAAGAATAAATCAAGCGCAAGGAAAGAACAATACGGACGCTTAAAGAGATCGGACTCGCCTTTCAGTGTACTTACCAGGACATTCGTTGAATATCATACTTGCAACAATGAGAAAACTGCATGCTTCTGATGTCTTCTTCTAGATAACTCATAATGTATCCATCGCCCCATGGACATTGTAGGCTGTCCGGTGTAAATGCGTTTACGATACCCGGTGCTGTGGTACCATCGTGCGAACAACCCAACCTGCGTACCGCAGAGTAGAAAAGACACTTGTAATACCAGCAATTAGAGAGTTTGAGAATTGGGGCCCCAAGAAGGTTGGGCACCCAAGAAATTTGCGAGCCGCCAGGGCGCATGCGCGGAATCCAAGCAGCGCTGGGCAGTATCGCGATACAAGGGTATCGGGGTAGTATCTTAGAGATAGATACTTTTGAGTATCTGTATTTCCGTATCGAGATATATTTGAAAAATGTATTTGTATCTCAATAATGAAATACTTTCCTGGTGCATCGATTATATCGCAATACTGTGCAGGACAAGAGTATCTCGTTACCTTTTATTGTCGAAAATTTCCAACATGCAGAGAAAGACTTTTCTGTGCTAAGCCAAGCAAAGGCACGCCGCCGGTCGGCGATACAGAGGGGAGGGGGCGTTGAAGGGTTTCCCATATGCACAGAGTAGCCCACTAGGTAAGCGCCCAGCAAAGTTCACGTTAGGACCGCGGAGGCAGCATTTTCTGCCTCTGTCGACGAAAATGGCTGTCTCTGAAGGCTTGTGCAGTACCCCTAATTTTGGGCGGCCGGCCAGTCATTTCCCGAATTCCCCAGTCTTGTCTTGAGGACAAACCGACGCTTCCTAGAAAACAGCCGATTTCAAGACAGCCTATTCAAGTTTAATAACGGTACAATCTTCTCAGCAAAACAGATCTTGTTTGTAGAATAAATGCACACTTTTTCTTAATTAAAATTTGTTTGCTAGGGATTCGAGTGATATGTTTGATTTGCAAGTTTCAATGCGCTGCAACATAATTCACAATATTATGTGGCACTTATAATGTCTTTGCGGAGCACTCTGCATCGCGTGAAACAAAGTATTCCAGTACATTTATTTTTGTATCTGTATTCCCGTATCTGTATCCTGGGATACTTATTTCGTCTTTCTGCAAATGTAGCTGCGAAATATCACGATACGTCAAGGACAAATACATTTCACTCTGTATTTCAGGCTTCAATCCTATGAAATCAGATATCTGTATTCCGGATTACTTTTCTGAGTATCTCTGCCCAGCCCTGCATCCAAGCCACCCTTGGGTCCTTGCGCTTGCATTTCCACAAGACCCAAAAATAGAAAACTAGCGAGGGGTCCCACGCGTCTTGGTTTATCAGCGAGACGACGCAGACACCGCGCAGGCCACGGCGCAGTATGGCCGGCGTCTCAAATAATTTTACTTTCGCCAAGTGAGGCGCCTCGTGCGTTTGACCCAACGCAGCTTGCATTTGACACAACTCGCAACCCCTGCTGATCCTCCGAAAGCAAGAGCAGCCTAGCCAAATTAGCTTGGGGACCCAGTGTCTTGGGTCCCAATTCTCAAGCTTTTTATTAAATGCGAAGCATTTCTTAGCGAACGCAATGCAGTTTGATCGTTTCGATCTACGTATCCATCTGTCTAGCCGCCTACGTCTGGGTGATCTCGTGATCACCTCCTTAACTTGGTGTAAACCACAATTGTCATATGAGAGTAACAGGATTTGACCAATATGACTGTGTGGTCGCGACAGGAATGACGTGAAAATCCTTTCGCGTACGCTGCCAGTCCCTTTCCTCCAGACATGTCTGGCATATTCGCGTTTGATACGGGCCGCGGTGTACGGGTATGCGCCAAAGGTGATTGACATTTGATATCTACCCAAGAACGGCGAGAACATACATTGCTAATTTACATGAGGGAGCGTTAAGAAAAACCGACATCGGCAGCGTTGACCTGACGAATGCAATGATTAAAAATCACACCATCTCCTAAAGGCGACCATCAGGCGATGCGAAGCAGCGTTTCGGCATCTCGAGCCCGCGTTTCAGAGGCAGAGTGGGTGTGGAGAGGGTAGTGGTGGAAAGGGGGAGTAGAGAGGAGAAAATGGCAGTGGAGAGGGGGAGAATGAGTGCGGAGAGGAGAGTGGAGAAGGCTTGCGCATGCGCAGTAAGGGTGGTCACGCCGCACACCACCACCACCGGTTTGAACTCCGCTATGAGATGCTTCGCATGTAAAACTTAGGATCCTAGCAGGAATCGAGCCCACGAATTCTGCGTGGCAGACAGGTGTTCTACCATAGAGCCATGCCAGATCTAGAAACTGATTTCGAAAAACACCCTTTCCAGACGTAATGTCGGTGCAACTTCAATTGTGGTTGTGGTACTGGCGATATAACTTTATAACAAAGGAATAAACACTACATATGTACTCCTATGATACAGGCGGCATGTCAGGTTAATGTCTGCGGTTCCAGTGGGATCTCCGCAGTCTAATAAACGTTATATTTGTATTCCTATTATTCCGTAAGCTATATTCAAGCCAGGCCCGTTGCCTGGAATTATTTTCTGGGGTGGGGGTGGTGTATAGAGCACTGCACGGGCCCGGGCCGGGCCGGGCGGTCCGAAGCATTTTCCGGTGGGGGTTGAAGCCGCGGGCCTGGCTTGAGGCTGCGGGCTGGGCCGGACTAGGGCCCGCTCATTAAAAGGCCTAAGTCAGGCCTTCGAGCACACGCGAACGTTACGCATTGCATGGTCTAAGGCAGTCTGTGCCAAGCTGAAGTGGCACGTGCGAAGTGCTGGCTCTTAGTAAAGCTTACCGAATAAAATAGAAAAACAGTTCGCTGTTGTGCACTTTCGCTCGGAGCATTCACGGTTTACCGATGACTCTTCCGGAGCTTCGCCCCACTCATCATCGTTCACCCTGTGGATATGCTGCGGATTTTTAGGGGCGAAGCTCCTTATAGCGGCACCCGTTCGTCCCCTGTATGTAGTGCGTAATTAGTCTTAACGCTAGTACCAGATCTTGACCTCCAAGGTGGTGCCGGTGGGAGATTTCTCCTGTGCGTTGTTGAAGAACAAAATTCGCAGCGTGCGCGTTAACTAAAAGCAGACTTCTTTTGTCTCTCATTCCCCATTAGCAGCCATTGGCATGTACCAGTAGGAAACGTTAGTAGAAGTGTAAGTGTTAGCTACAAGCCGACTTCTTCTGTCTCTCATTCCCCATTAGCAGCCATTGTTTACCTCCAAGGTAGTGCCTGGTGAGATTTCTCCTGTGCGTGATTAAACAATAAAAATTCACAGCGTACATGTAAAATTAAAGTGAGCTGCAAGTCGCCATGACTCTCATCGACCCTTTAGTATAAACCGGCCCGATCTCACGTCGTTGATGATGTACTGGGCGTGAAGCTGCGCGACGCCGCCGCCAAGATCCTGCCGTACGAGAGCTTCGCCCCACTCATCATCATTCACCCCGTGGATATGCTGTGGATTTTTTTTTCCTCCTCACGCGCACTGGACCCTCGATCGGAGCTCGTGCGCATGCTGGGCTGACACGTGCACTGCGGCTGGCTTCGCTTGTGGTAACGGGGCTCTCGGCATTTCGCTTCGTTTGCGACGCCTACAATGCACAGAGTGATGTGCGTAGCACTCGAGCGCTGCCGGCGTTTCGCTTGGTTCGCGACGCCTGCAATGCACAGAGTATTGTGCCGAGCACTCGAGCGCTGGCAGTTTACGTGGAAATATGTAAGGAATGTTACATTTCTACCACTATGGAAAACGAAAACGTCATACACAGTTGGCGTTGCTCCCACAAGAAGCTCCGCTCAGAATTCGCATTGCGCAGTATCGTAATTGTCGGTGAATTATTTGTAATAAGTCAAACGCTTGTGCATCGCAAAGCAGAGAGCTGAATTCTATAACCCAAATCACGCATTTGTTTCACTTTGGCACTGCTAGCTATATAAACATTACTACGAGCTCCCGAAATTAAACGTCACATGAGAAAGAAGGGGTGAATTCTTGGAAGTTTCAAATGGTCCTTTACGCATTTGCTTATGATGACACGAAGGAGAGAGCCATCGTCTTTGTTTTTTTATCGGTCGAGGGCATGCATCCGTGCCCCAAATGCACGGAAGCATTCTGCACTTCAGATGGCGTTACACTTCCTCCGGCATCCACCCTCGACGGAAACAATTACGTGGGATGCTTATAACATTCTATGAAAGTGAATGCTAAAGCGTACTTGGAGCCAAAGCTATGAGAAACGAAGCTCTCGGCCCTCGAGCACTAGTGTAATTTCATAATTGTGACCGCGGCCCAAGAACTCAGAGCATGGCCAGCAGAAGCAGCGAAATTGGGTCCGGCTTCGACTAGAATCGAGCGCAACTCGTGCGTCTCCCATCGTCTAGAGCGTGCGTGCTTGGCAAGGCCATCCCCGCAGGAGCGGTGTGGAGCACACGCCTCACTCTTCTTCACGTCCCTACTGCGCTGCTGTTCCAGAGAACGCCGCAAAGGCGAATTAGACTAAGTAGACGTGCAGCTCGCGCACTCACATCATTTATTGCTATAGCAATTATGCTGACACTCCAGGAACTGCTTTGCCGTCGCTGTGATGTTCCTCATAACGCCTTAAACGATAAGATCGCCCCACGTAGTATCCGCAATGCCCATAGAGTGCCACGCCACCAAGTGGATGTCAGGAGGAAGGTTAGCAGACGATAAACCGACAGCCGCTCCCTAGTTCGGTTGCGCTAGCGCGATTGTCAGCGCGTTGGTTGGAACGAAACAGAACGTACGACGTTGCATGTTTCGTGAATCCGTGAACAAACCGGGCCGTCCGCGACAATATCAGTTTGTTTTTACAGCGAAAGCTGTTATGAGATCATTTCACCGGCCGTTCTTGGCGCCGTAGTTGTCCGCCGCCGCCGCCACCGGTGTCCGTAACCAGTATCGCTCGAACTAAGAAAAAAACGAAATAAGAAAAAAATTCCAGGATGGAACGAGGTTCGAACCTGGGCCCTCTTCGTGGGAGCCCAGTATTCAACCTCTGAGCCAAGTCGGTGCTTGAAACCGCTTTGCAAAAAGGTCCTATACAGGCTTCATGTCGGGAAAATCCACATTAGCATATGCAATATAGCGTGGTAGAAGAGTAAAATAAGAACCAAGCGTCGCACAACGCGAATTCTGTAACCATGCGTCACACAACGCGAAATGCGCAACGAGTAGGTTGTTGAATGCTTCCAAACCATTACGAAGGGCCCTGCCGTAATTCATCGTCATCAGGCACAGCATCAACAAAGTGCGCATAATGCCTTACATCGTTTAGCAGGTACCAACGCTCTCAGTAGAATGACGAAAATTGGCACAGTGCCTGCTGCCCTTTTTCTCAAAAATTACAATGATTTATAGCGTAGTGGGTTCCTCGCAAGTGCACTTGTATTGGTTGCCAAGGAAGCCCATAAGCGTATGATCCACTTCCTCGGGGTCTCAGTAAAATTACTATGATTTATAGCATAGTGGATTTCTCGTAAGTGCACTTGTATTGGTTGCCAAGGAAGCCCATAAGCGCATGATCCATTTCCTCGGGGTCTCAGTAAAGTTCTTCGCCCCCCCCCCCTGTCTCTCTCCCAAGTCAACCTATGTTATACAGCATGACGGGAGAGGGTAATAGCGACCGGGCGTCAGCCAATGGAAATTACATAACTGGTGGGCCGTTTAAATATTCCAACCCATTACAAAGGGCTGAGCCATAATTCTTCATTGTCATCAGTCGTCGCTTCAACAAAGTCCACATAATGCCTTACAGACGTGTAGCTGGCGCCTCGCTTCTGCGCAGAATGACGAATAATGGTTTAGTAGGGGCTTCCCAACTTCACAAAAACTGCGATTTATGGCGTAGTGGGTACCTTTCTAGTGTACTTCTATTGTAGCCCCAAGAGAGCTTAACGGCCTCTAGAAACGCCGCTTTTCCAGCTTTGCTGTGACTGTGCTGCGGTTTCAGCGCAGGCCTGGCGTTTTTCTATTTTCATTCGAGACGCGAATTTTTCGTGAACATACGTGGTGAAGCACCCTGGGCAAGTCGTGCTGCCAATGTTGGCACACAGCATGCACATTTGAGCTCCGCGAAGTTTTCTGTGGCCACGCAGGGTAGTGCAATGTTAGTGTCTGTCTCTTTATCTCGAAACTCATGCTATTTCGCTTGTATATAATATCCGTCGGTGTTTTTGTAGTGTACGAAACCCATAACATTATACGCGACGTGTCGCGTGCGCTCGCGATGTCCTCTTCTATAAATGAATAATATAAACCTAATGAATACGTGATACACTGAAGTATAGCGCCTTACATATTGTCAGAAAAGAGCTTTATGAATCTTGCGAGCGACCATTCAGTCATTCGCGGCTGCGCTCGCTCCACGGCTTTCGTGAACTACGACCAAGTACCGGCCGCGTTGCGGGCTCAATCTTGTCCTCAGCTGACGCATTCCGGCGGAGATTAAATGTGATTGATTGATGGACTATGTGTATATCTACGTTAGTGGACCCCAGCTGGCGAAATTTGATCAGCAGCCCCGCTCTCAACGTCGTCCAATTCACCCGTGAGTTGCTTTCGTCAGCGCTGCACTGCGTGTTTGTTACTTTGTTGACAGGTGGCAGCACACTGCAAGCAAAGTGTTCTCTGAGCCCAGAACGCGGAGAAGGCGAGGGAGCCCTCGTCGGAGGAAATTCTTTAGAATGATTTTGACAGTGACGTTCAAAGAGACCGTGCACCTTGACGACGAGGATTTTTCACTGGACATTGAAGCACGTGAAAGCACCGATATCGACAGCGTCGTTGAAGATGCTGCAGAAGCGATTCTCTTTAACGTGCTTTGCTATTTAGCAATCTGTACGGCAAGCTTTTCACACTCGTAAGTCCCTTTGACTGTGCTTGATGTACGATAGTGTTGAGATCAAAATAAAAGTATAATTTTTCTGATGCGATGTACGTGGCGCAAGTTATGTGGCCGCTTTCTGCCAACAAGCTCGACGAGCGGAAGCGAAACGTGCAATCGCGTCCACAAGCCGCGCCGCTGAGCTGCCAAATGAACTTGACCGTTACCTTCCGAATGGTTTCGTTGTTGAGAAATTCTGCGACGTTGCGAAAAGCTTGCGTGTGCATTCGTTTCGAGGTGCTCGTTAAACCTGTAACATCCTGAGAGAAGTGAACTGTGCACTCCGCGTTCCTCAGCACACGAGTAATGATGACGGAGCAGCATGTTTAGAAACCATCGTCACGCTAAACATGCGGTCCTGTGCAGCAACGATGGCGTTACTCGCTAGTGGCTTATTACTACGGAAATCCCACTGGCAGGCACGGTAGGTATACTTGGAGTGCCGTTCATTTCATAAGTTTTCTCTTGCGCGCACAGGATTTCGTAGCGCATCGTTGATGCACGGTAACGGAGCCGAAATATAACCTCTAACGCCGCGGAAAATAATGAGGTAGCAAGCATTTCGCACTTTTCATTGTTTGGGCAAGTATTTTGGTGTCATATCCATTTCAGTGCAGTTCATGACCACATCCGGTGAAAGTGGCATGGGCCGTGCGTCCGCACGTCCTATCTGTTCCTATGCTAACAAACGGGTTGACCCTCCTCCTGGCGCCATGTTGAATTGCACAGCGCGCCAATTGCAAGCGTGCTAGCGCTGCCAACAATGGCCACTCCGACGGAGACGAAACACGCCGGTTGTCTCAGTCGAGCGAAAGACCCGCGGAGGGATGCCGAGGGGCTCCGTGGATACGATACGCACTGTGCACTTTGACCTGCAGGGTGTGGTCGCCCGCTGTCACGCCCGTGGTGTCCTTGGAGGGGATGGGATCAGCATACAGCTCATACCTTTGTAGAAGAACGGCTATTTGGGCTAGTTGGTTAACATGCATATTGAAAGGGTTTGCAGCGCAAGCACGGTAGTGCTGAAGGAAAGGCTTAAAAGCGAGGAACGGAAAACAAAGAGGGACGACACGAGCGCTTCAAAGCCTTTCCTTCAGCACTACCGTGCTTGCGCTGCAAACCCTTTCAATATACAATCATACCTTTGTATGTGTTGTGTTCTCCCTGCTCGCTGCAGCGACCATGTTTTCTTGCGCCAGCTTTTTAGGGGCGAAGCTCCTTAGGGTGTGAGTCGTTCCCTCTTCTGTAGTATGTATGTAGCCAGCTCTATTTTAACGAATTGCTCACTAGATGGCGTTTCATGTATTTCTCAGAGTTGCTGTTTAAAGATGACAGACGGCGCTTGTATATTGCGAATGGTGCATGTCATTCGATGCCTGCAATAGTAAAAGGCGCTCGCTCTTGGCGCGCTTTCTCTTTCGCTCGGAGTCGCCGGATTGAGGCAAACAAGGCGCTCGCTCTTGGCGCGCTTTCTCTTTCGCTCGGGAACGGACACTTTCCCTGCATTTCACCGATCACAAAGCGGTCATAATGAAGGGACCACGTAAACCAACAGTACAATAAAAGTTTGATGTTTAATATATACACGGTGTTTTACACTCTTTATATGATGTACTGGGCGAATTTCATAGAGAAGTTTCACGGTTTACCGATGATTCCCTCTGGAGCTTCGCCCCACTCATCATCATTCACCCCGTGGATATGATGTGATTTTAGTAACGCCAAGTTACATATGCTAAAGGAGTGAGCTGCTAGCCTTATTTCGCATAACATTCAAATTTTTTTATTGTCGCGTGGACTGCTTCACCCTTGTGCTATTCCTCACTTTTTTTTCTTTCACGCGGCGTAACAAAGAAGACGTGGACTAAGCAGAGGCACAGTTCGCGCCATCATAGTTTTGTATCTTTTTACAATATTTTGCGGAACTCGCACGATCTCGAAACAGATACATTTGAGGTTTTTTCTTTAGAGAACAGCGAAGACATAGACTACAAAGTTAGAGTTTATTATTAGCGCGTCTTATACTATATACTGAAGCATAGCAGGTTGCAGGGCAATCCGCAAACGCCGTTTTCCTCTGTATTTCAATCATTGCTACATGGCGCTGCACCACACCACAAACCTCTAAAGCAAAGCGCTTCCCGCTACAAGTATCTCTGTTGCAATACTGCGGCCCTTATTACCTCATGTTTGGTGTTACCCAATTAACCTGTAATTAACCTGTAGTTGACTTCCTATCACCTTGTGAACTTTTTTAATTGCTATTTTTTAGTTGAGCAATGAGAAGCAGCAAGCAATTCTTTCTTTGCGTGGACAGTTTTGGTAATTATTTGAAGCGGCTCTCGCAAGGACACCAGCAGATAAATATTTAATGGAAAAAACTGCAGCGAGTCATTCACTGGCGCATGAGAAGCGATATCCATTTTAGAATGAGTCAAGTGAGATTAAGCACAAATAAGGCGTGAATTACCACACGTACATTCGCCACATGCACTGCCGTAACTACGTAATCCTCTTTCGCAGTAGTCATATTATGAATGAATGCTTTAAGGAGCGCTTAATTTCAGTTGTGCAGAAACTCTTTTAAATGTCTCACATCTTGCAGGCGATTAAATACCGATGGCTTGGGAGCTCCCTCCTGTATCACTTTATTTGTTTTTTTAAACTTACATGCTTATGTAAGCATACAGAAGGAGCTCCCGAAGCACCTGGCTGTAGAGGGACGACATTTTCTTATTCCTGCAGACTGTGCATTTTATGCACATTGCGTTATTAACGAGTACGAACAAAAAAAAGCTCTCGCTTTCTTTCAAGGGCCCACGAATCGTACTGACTGCCAAAATTAATGAGGCTAGCAAATTGCGTAAAGCGTGCATTATTGATTTTATGGCAGTCGCTGTTGTCAGTTCAGAAGTGCGTGGTGTGACGCATGTGTGCATTTGTTTTGCCAGATGGCAATATTAGCAGATAGCGCTTTTGTGCTGCACCCCACTGCGTCGTTTTCTCATATCCTGAGGGTTAATTGTTTGTAAGGACGAAAGCACAACATAATCATAAAGAAAGGTACAACGCATGTGAATTGTTTCTGTGCCCCCTAAAATTAGAAACAGCGGAAAGCCTACTAAACGGTTACAGAACTATCGTTGTATATGATAAGCACCTCCTTGCTATAATGAACCTCCTGACCCTGTGATGGACTGTGTTTTTTCACTGGAATAAGAATTTGCATAAAATACGAAGGTAGCCTAGTTTAGCTTTCATTACTGAAGAATCGTTCATAACTGCCGCGCGAATTAGGAAAGACATACCTGTCCGCCTCGGTGGAACAGTAGTTACGATGCTCGGCTGCTGACCGAAGGCCGCGCGTTCGTTCCCGGCGGCGGCGGTCGCATTTCGACGGAGGCTAAAAGGCTAGAGGTCCGTGTATTGTGCGATGTTAGTGCATGTTAAAGAACACCAGACGGTCGAAATTTCCGGAGCCTTCTACTACGGAGTCTCATAATCATATCGTAGTTTTGGGACCTAAAACCCCAGATATTATTAAGAAAGGCACACTTGGCTGATATAAAAACCCGAATCACCTATTAGCGACAATTTGTTATCACTACATAGCAGATTACAATGCTTTGATTCTACAGATGACTTAGATATCACAACACAGGTTTGAACATACATATACTTTATAAAGCAAAAGACCATATAACTTTTTTGTATTAAACTAAAAGAACTTACGTATGTGCCATTTCGTGGGTCATAATACGAATTCCTTGGTAAGTGTACGCTTGGTCCTCACCGAGCTGTTGCCGGTGCGTAGTACAAGCAGATGCAACAAAGGCGTAGCCTGCATACATCCACACCATTCAAAGTGAAGCTAGCACTACAATATCACATGCCATAATTTCACCAAGTATTCCACGCTCTATTACAGTTACAGAAAAGTTTCGCCCAATAACGGCGATTTTCTGTAAGTTAGGCAGATATGTTTAGTGAACACTACATTTCGCTTTAAAAATCCATCCTGCATTTTATCCTTCAACAGGTAATCTAGATCAATATCTGTCTTTGTAATAACAGTTAGTGTAACTATAATAACAGTTAACACTCACTCTAATAGCAGTTGGTGTTGTGGCTTTACCTCAAATATACACTTTTTTTCACGCGTGTTTTAAGCGCTGCCGATGAGCACGCCCACATGCTTATAGCAAATCACAACATATGCTGTGCGAGCGCCGCGCTAGGGCCGGACAATATTTTGCAATGGCGTCATCATAGAGATATACGATATTGAACCCATAAACATTTGCGACAATGATCCAAGATACTAGTGGAATAATCGCACCCCATACAATACCTGCTATTTGTTTTGAATACTTCGATACATTAAATATATCATCAACACTGCTTTACTTGGAGGGTCTTGCATGCTTGCTGTCATTGGCTTGCGAACCCTCCTTCAGCCACACAACACACTATTAGTAGGGGGGGGGAGGGGGGAAGAAGCGGTTTTGACAAAACCTCGTATTGTCACTGTGCAACAGCTAATGTGGTCGGCTGTACTTGCATAGGATTAAGAGAAAAATAGTCAGTTTTGCCGTAAGGATGAATCAATGAATGGCATAGCAGTAATTTGGAATGCTCTGCGAACTAAGGATAGAAGTTAACTTCTTTAGCATCTGACCTTGCGTGACTCAACGAAACGCGGGAGTACGGAAACGCGGCCGCTGCAGCCAGCGAAGCGACTTTCGTTCTGTCTGCTATTGCTTCAACGAAGACTTAGCGGTGAGTACGCAACACGTACGAAGGTATGAGCCCTTTGCTCGCCCTATTAGGACAGGACGTGCGCGACCCCACCCGGCTTTGAAAGTACGCATTTCCGGCCGGATCTTCGAAGCCCCTTTTCTGGGGCCTCTCATGTGTCTATCCCGCTACGTAACATGACCGGCGTGATTCCTTTCCATTTGAGCCATGGTCGCCAGCTGGCCTCGCGTGCTCTCACTCGCATAGAGAGTATACGACGGCCGGGGCGATGTTATCGCCCTTGGAATATCAGAACCTCATTGCGGCGCCGGCGGCGACGGCAGACATGTGGCTGGTGTGTCTATTGATTGCAATCACATTAGAACCACTTTTTCGTTCCCCCATTTAAAAAAAGTGTGTGCAATTCACTCCTACTGTGTTCCGATCCCAAATAAGGACGGCGTTATACCTTGCTGCGTCTTTGTTTCTGGCTTCCTATGTGGTATTGAGCGCTGAGCATGTGGAAATGCTACTGTTCGATAAAAATGTTTATAAACAATCAATAATCTACGGCACAGGCTTTCCTATCCATCGTAGGCAGTACTCCCTGAAGTTTTGGTACACAGGCGTTTATGTACTTGTACACTCCAGAAACATCATGACAAATATCAACAGCCTGTCCGAGAGGAGATGCTAATATCATGATCATTATTATCAGGAACTGCATCATAGTCATCTTCACGACAGTGACATCGTTTATTTCGACAAATGTTTAATGCCCTCGTAGCGCACGGGGTAGAACGTTAACCAAAACGAAAATCTGGGCAGCGCAGTGCGCTCCGTATTTAATTCGCTGTTCGTCACTTGTTTATCATGCGCTGTAATTGGAACTTCACTTGGACAAAAAAACGGCAGGTCGCGTAACAACGCGACAATGCTTTTGTTATATCTTATTCATAAACCCTACCCAAAAAGGAACAAAGTTTGAAAAACAAGGAGCACTTGAACAGGATTTACCCTTTCAGTCCGTTAGCAAGATCACAGCTACATTTTAGTCAGCCTGGGCACAACGTTCTTTTAAAGCACTACTCAGTGCTATTTTTTTTTATTGGGCGGTTCACATGCCTGCATTCCTGCATTTATAGACTGCCGCTCAACTGTACTATTCCATGAATTGTTATTACAGGCATTCAGTGAATCATACATATTTTCTTCCACATTCGAACTTCAATGCATTATTTGTATGCATGACACCCTATTGTCACTGTATTCGCCTTCAGTAACCCGTAGTGGAAAGACCCACTTATTTGACTGCCCAGGAAAGCGAAATTGTGATCGCGGTACTTACAGGCAGAGGACCGGTGGGGGAAGGGGGGGAAGGGGTGATCAATGCATTTGTCGCGTAAAATAGTTTACAACAATAGCATATGCTTCCCCCTACTGCTTTCATTCAAAATAAGAGGTGTCACCTACAACCTCTTTTGTTGCCTTCTAGACAGACTAATCGCACCTGGCGGAAAAAATTACATTAAGCCACCGCGAATGTGCACTCTAGAGACCAAAAAGAAGTAATTATACTTGAGTCAAAAGGAACACAGCCCCATTCCCTGGCCAGAATCTAGTGTAAATGCGCATTAAAATCGTTGAGAAAATGATAAATATTATCGCCATATTAACATATTTTCTCACCCTGAAGAGCCTCCATTCTTGTTCCGTCTTTATATACGGCAACCATGTCAAAGCTGAGGAAATAATGTTCACATTAGGCAAACTGAAAGTTTTCAAAACACAACATAATACTCCTGCTACACTACATACCGCAGGTGTGCTATATATAGTAGATAATCTAACTGAGCTATCGAAAGCGGGCGCAACAAATATGGCTGAGTAGAAAAGTGTCGCACTAAGTACAACACCAATTTCGGTATGGTCGATTCCACGAAAGATCGAAAAAGGGCGTATATTTGATGTTTCCGATTTTCCTGATAATTTTGTATGTTGTGCACATATGACTGCACAGCACGAAATCGCAGTTCGTTTTCAAATAAATTTTTTTTTCAACACAGGAAAATTCGACATGTGTCGCCGGTTGACGACGACCATTTTACGAAGAGTGCGTTTTCGTAAATTCGCAATCATGCTGGCAGCCACTGAAGCTATATATTACAAATATCTTTCTATTTGGCGGAAGTAGAAGTAAAGAGGAAATAGCTCTTATCATTTCATGGAATTCTGAGTAAATTGTGTATTTTTAAAAATTCACGAAAAACGCTGCGTTTTTGAAAATCAGTCAAATTTGGGACGCTATGGCTACTTCTGTGAACATCTTAGCTTGTTCATATTTGCAGTATGAATAGGCCTTTATGTGAATAATGAACCTCTGCATTTGTATTTCTCTAATAATTTTCAAAGTAGTAAATTTTTATGCTCGAAACACCAAAAAGAGAAAAGTGCTCCTCCATTTAAAAATCTATAATAAAAAAAACCCAATCTCAATTTTGTTCAAAGTCCCCCAAAATGTTCCCAAAGGACTGCAGAATGATATTATAAAAAAACATGTTGCATCATTTTTATTACAACAAAAGCAGAAAATGTCAAACATTGTGTTTCCAGAGCGTGGTGGCTACTGCGCAAAGGACATCTTTAGTAACAAGAAAATACAGTAACACGTCTTTTTTTCTTTTCTGAGCTTCGCTAAACAACAGTAATGATCTATGGTCGGAAATTGGGAACTGTTTTGTAAAGAAAAAGACCGTTCCAATTAAATGCATTCGCGTGGTTTGCGACTTCACGCCAGTGTTAGACATCCCTCAGTCCACAGTATGCACTTTCAGTTGTAGCCTCCTTTTCTTTCATTTATTTCAGTTGAGTATAATTCATATCTTGAGTGCTAAAGAACGCATTCCCTCCATGCGTCTCTTATGATGATGTGCTGTGCCAGAATTGAGAGATTGGTATAAAAGCCAAGGTCTCTTCATGAATGGAAATGAATTTCTGGAGAGCGGTCGCCAAGAGGTGTGGTTTTTGTTGGCCCAAATGTGTACGTTGTCAAACCTTATGTGATCAATGCAGAGTTTAAAAAGAATCGATTACGTGAAGATTGGTGGCAGCAGTTCTGGCCACGGACAAAACACGTTTTGTTTGCATTGCATCTGCTTTGTTTTGCATATCCTTCTTTCTCTTGAAGGAGTGCTGGCAGATCTGGTTTCCCTCTTGAATTGAGCGCGCATCCTGCTTCATGACCCTCCGCAAAAGAGTCTCGATCCGATATCTTCTACGTAACGAAAATTCCACTGCAGCGGAATTTTCTTTTTGTGCACCATGAGGCAGTCCGTACAAAATCTCGGCCATGGCTATAACGCCTACCCATAACCACCTTCAGAGCGTAGGATAGTGATCGCATCAAAGTGAAGCACAATTTGGATGCTTAACTTCTATCTCAGGTGGTGTTTGGCTGACTGGCACAGCCGTACTCGTTGCTGTCGTCTGCTCAGGCGGGCGTCCATCGCGCCGCCCTTTGCACCTGTCCGCCTAACGCATATGAATGAGCCACACAAACAAATCGCCTTGATCATATCACTGAAAAAATGCGGCAGATGTCACGCATTGTGGGAATCGGTTTCATGCGAAGCAGCCAGCGAGTACTTCCATGCTGTATTTTGTGCCTTTGAGCAAATCGTTACGATGAACCGACGTGTTTTTTGTAAGTGTAGCAGCTGTGTGCACATCGCAGGGTTACCAGACACGTCGACAACACTGGCGTTTAAAGGGTATGTTATGGTGCGACGTAATGTCAGCCCTCACTTTAGATACATACGTCAGTATTATTGAAACTAAGTACACATTATGGTGCAATCATGTGAATATCATACGTAACTTTCGTTAATGTATTCCTCCGGGATCGAGTGAGTGAGATAACTTTATTGTGGTCCAAAAGTGGTAGAAGCTGAACGCGACTGGAGGTCCCGTTAGCTCAGCCAGGTGGCTCCACCCAGGAAGGTGCCGGAAGCTGGAGCCCGTCGGCAATGTCCCGGGCCCTCTGGACTACCTCACTGTCAGCACTGTAATCACGTGCACTGCAATTTCAAACAAATGCTCTGGCTGTGCCCCTTTATTTCGAGGTCAGGATTATCAGACAAACCCTCCTGGGAGGCTGCCATGCGCAGCATGGAACTCAACAACCGCTGGTATCGAGCAATGCTTCAATATAGCTTGCTGAATCATAGGAATAAAATCGCAATGTTTATTAAACTGCTATAAAGGGGAGCCAATACTGGAACCGCACACGTTAATCTCATTTGACGCCTGTATTGCAGGAGTCCATATGTAGTGTTCATTGCCAATTGAGCCGTATGCGCCGCATGTGAATCACATGCGGCGCATACGCGTGCCCCACCGCCCGTGGTAAACGGGCATGTGCCACAAGTGTCTGGAGGAAAGGGTTTGACGAGGTACGTGACAGCATTTTCACGTTATTCGACGCGACAGTCATATTCGTCAAACCCCTTTACCCTCCCATGCCAATTTCGGTCCACACCAAGTTAAGGAGGCGATCATGAGAGCACCCAGACGTAGGTGGCTAGATAGATGCGTAGATACAAACGCTCAAAGTGCCAAAGGTTCGCTAAGAAATGCGGCGCATTTAAAATCAGCAAGAGCTTTGCTGACATAAAATCCAGGACAAAGACCTATATGATGCCACAGTGCTCCTATAAATCAATGAACCTCATGTAGAGCAGTCTCGGCGTCTCTCCACATCTTCAAGTGAACTCGACTTTACTCTCGAAACCTGAAGCGAGCTTTGTCTTTCTTCGTACTACGTATTCAGGAACCTCAAACAACAATAAATTCTGGGCACCTTTCACTGAATTCTCACTAAAGCATGGATGATGCACCTGAAGTCGGTGCTAATGTAGTGGAATGATTTTTCTTCTGATTTAACTCTACCTTTGAAATGCCTCCAACGGCACGACAGTAAATTCTCTACTTACCCTGTTACAAAGTAAACCATATCAAACGCTCCATACGTTTCATTCTTTTTATTTATAAACTTCACAAGTCCTTGGAGGGATTCGTACGCATCGATGCCATTCCCGGAGTACACATAATAATCGTGCTCCTGTCGCCACTATAAGAAAAAATTCACCGAAAATTACGATACTGCCTAACGCGAATTCTGAGCTCAGCTTCGTGTTAGGGCACGGCCAACTGTGCTTGAAGTTTGGCCTTTCCGCAAGCTATCGACTACGCCATAAATCATAATTTTTCTGAAGTATGACAGCCCCCACTAAGTCATTATTATTCATTCTGCGGGTAAGCGACGTAGCCGCTTCACATCTGTAAGGTATTATGTGCACTTTGTTGATGGTGCATTTAGCTGATGACGATGAAGAATTATGGTTGAACACTTTGCAGTGGGTGGGAAGCATTAAACCACACAATCATTGCGCAATTAGCATTTAGTGATGGCTGGCTGTTATTTTACTATTCTGCCACGATTTATTACATAGGTTAACGCGATTCCTTGCCCGACATGACGCCTGTATAGGGTATTTTTGGAAATGAGTTTCGAGCACCAGCGCGCCTGTGTTAATAAAAAAAAACCAGCGTGGCTCTGTGCGTGGCTCTGTGGTAGAATACTCGACTGCCACGCAGAGGGCCTTGGTTCAAGTCCATTCAATCCTGGGGTTTTTTATTGTATTGTTTCATCTCTATTGGTTAAGCCACCGACGGCGACGGCAACGCCACTCAACACAGGAACGGGCGCCTAAGAGCTGCGCTCTAAAAGAAACTGTTCACTTCAAGGCGGTTATTGATGCATTCATGCTTAGCTATAGGTTTTTGAAGCAACCTCTAAAGTACGCTGCTATGCGAAACTAAATCACTGTATGTACGCAACTGACTGACTCGGTTCAGAAGCAGCTCTGTACGTCGGAATGTGCAGCAACCAACAGTGTGAGCTACGTCCCTGTCACAAAACGGAGTAGTTCTTCGAAGAGTTCATTCCCTCATTGGTTACCTGTGCAGTCCTTTAAAATTGGCAGAAGAAGTACTTATTGTAAATTGATTCATGTGGGACCTTGTGAAGGGCATTCAGTTTCTTACTGCACGACAAATTAAGGATACAGCGTACATGGTGCGATCACTGCACTCATTAGCTAGAAGTTCGTCCTTCGCCCATTCAATTTAATATTTCAAACACGCAGTTACTGATCAAACAAGAGGACCGCTCGATGATGACGACAAATGGTGCTTTATGGTCCAAGGCCCAGTGAAAGCCAACCAAACAGCGCCAGGTCGTGATATACAACCACTGTCCGTAAAGTTTCGAGACTAATTTATTTTCTTCTCTAGAAACGATTCCTCAAAAGAAATCTTGGCGCGTATGCGTAGCGCCATTTTTTCGGGCTGACCTGAGCTACTTACATTAATTGCTGTGGCAGCCGCTACATGGCTTTACATCTACAAGAATACATTGTCACTAGTCTTCTACGCATTCTGGAGTGAGTGCATGTGGAGAGATGGACGTCCACCTCGAAAAGCGTGTAAACATAAAATTCTGTGTGAAGCTTGGCAAGACAGCCACACAGACGTATGAGCTCCTTCGTGGCGCTTACGGCAACGAGACATTATCGCGGGAGCGAGTTCTCGATTGGCACAGGAAGTTCGTTTCGGCGAGAACATCGGTGGAAGACGAGACAGGGAAAGGGCGCCCTGCAACCTCACGGAGTGAAAACAACGTGCCTCGGATCAAGGAGATCGTACAGCAAGACCGCACCATTAGAGTCCGCATGCTATCGGGCACTCTCGACGTTAGAAAGACAACATGCCACCAAATTTTGCGTGAGAACTTGAGGAAACGAAAGCTGAGTGGCCGACTTGTGCGGCACTCCTTCACACAAGACAGAACGGCACGCGGGCATCAGTGAGTGCTCATTTGCTCTCCGAGGCAGAGAAGGATGCTGCATTCGTCAACAGCATCATTGCTGACGAAGAAACATGGCGTTTTCAATACAATTCTCAAACAAAGAGGCAAAGCGCCGAATGGCGGTCCACAAGTTCTCCGGCATCGAGAAAGGTGCGGCGCCAGAAGACCGTAGCAACGACGATGCCGATAGTTTTTTTTTTCTGCCAGAGGTGTAAGACACCACGAGTTCATGCCACAAGGGTAGACGGTGAATCAGGAGTTTGATATCCGCGTGATGCGTGATGCACTGCGGCGCCGTCGCCCTGACGTATAGGCAGCTGGACAATAGAGCCTTCGCCATGATAACGTGAGGCCGCACACTGCTCTCAGCGTGTCAATTTCTCGCCATGCACAGCATTACTGTATTTCCCCATCCGTCATACTCGCCTGACCTCCCCCCATGCATTTTTTTCCTGTTTGCTCGTGTGTAGAGAGCCCTAAAGGGTCGCTGGATGGGGTTCGTGGAGGCCATTCAAGACTTCACGACAAAGTAGCTGACATCCCTGCCAAAAGAAGCGTTTTCCAACTGTTTCCAAGACCTCAAGAACCGTTGGAAACTGTGTATAGACTGTAAGGGAGACTATTTCGAAGGGGTGCTGCACAAGGGATTTCAATGCTAAACGCATTTTTTAATGCATTCAGTTTCGGAACTAAAAGTCCCAAAATAGTTACATACTTTAAAAGTGCCAGCAATGCTTCATGTTTAAAAGAGGTTCGCTACTTCTGAAAATTGAAGCTTGAAGTGAAATCTGCTGCCGGTAGGGTTGTTGCTTCCTACTGGAGTCCAGTAGGAAGCACCACATTCTGAGAAGATGTGGAGAATTGTAGTTGACTCGCCACATATATCAGAGCTGGCACTGTACAAAATGTGTGCACGTGTGCTGTGTCTGACCTATTTGAAGCCGTCGGTGTTACACCTGTAAATCGTATTTTTCATGTGGGTGGCAAATTACGGAAGGCTTCATAACATGAAACATTGTTAAGATCTATATACCATAACCGCCGCTACTAAAGCTTGGGTTTTTATTTCTCAGGCAGTGCTTTAGGTCCATTACAAGGACAACTATAGGTTATTTGGCAGCATTTGCACAGACTGATGTGGCAAACTCGTCAGCCAGTATGTTTCCGTCGATATCATGGTGCTCTAGCACTAAGTACGGTCCTACGTGCTGCCTCGATGAGTAAATGGTGCGCAGGAGTGTGTACAGCCAGTCAATACCAGTATTTTTCTACTTTTTGAGAGTTGGTAAAGGTATTACGACGCTTAGGAAATCAGTGTATATGACTGCATTACAGCACTTCTTATTCATAATTCTTCAATATGTCTTGCTGCCGCCAGTATCGAGTAGGCCTCTGCTGTGACAATGCTTGTGTTCAAGTGCAGAATACCACCATCGGAAGAAGATGCGCATAAAAGGCCATTGCCTAAGAAATACCAGCATGAGACTGTGACGCATCTGTGAAAAAACTCTGCGCAAGAGTACTTGCAATGTAGTTCATGGAAGTACATCTGATTGTATAGAGGGGGCATGCCTTGTGGCTTCTACGCAAGTTCATCACAATCTCTAGCCTGTCATTACCACGGTGGGCCCGGTAAAGTCCGAGCCATTTGGGGGCGTCGGAGCAGTGGGAGACCTGTTTTCTCAGTCATTTCTCTGAGGGCTGGGCGTGAATGCTGAGGCGTTAGCGAGGCATGGCGAGTAGGAACAGAAGAATACGTTATAGTGCGACTAAGAGGAAGTACCCGACGCAGAGGCAGCATCATCGAGTGTTCAGCAGAGGCTCGAGGTAACGAACTGCGCTCGGTACAACTGCGCTCCGCACGGCTCCACCAAATAAAAACTCCTTTATAGTTGGTGGAGCAGTGCGGGCTAACGTTCCCTCTATCTTCTCTCTACCATCCTGGATGTCCGTTTTCGGCGGCTACCTACTGCTATGCCGGACGCCAACCAGCAGATGCTTTCATCGCCACCTGCCACCGGCCCTGGGAGCGTTCCGCAGCAGCAGCCTCAAATCTTAGCGGAACAGATGACAACGACGTTGAAGGTTTGCTGTCTACTTACGAACGGGTGAGCGCTCTAGACAAATGGACGGACGTGGACAAATTAACACGCGTGTCGTTCGATCTCGTGGGTGTGGCCAGTCTTTGGTTCGGACCACGAGGGAGACGTCCGAACATGGCCGCTGTTCAAAACGTCAATCACGGCGGTATTCGACCGACTCGTCATCCGAAAACTCCCAGCCGCGCAACGTTTGCGCACATGCGCACAAGAGACTAGTGAAACGTTCACCAGCTTCATTGAAGACGTTGTCGACCTGCCAGGTGTTATTGGTTTGTGCCAGAGCTACGATGAATTGCAGCAGCGACCTCTGACAAGACGTCCTCCCGCACACGATTTGGCATCGCTGTTCAGCCTGACGAACGGCCACTACAAAGCGCCGCTTATAGCCGAAATCAAAGCCCTTGCCCATGAAAAAGTCGCCCGACAGCTCTCCTCAGTGCCCTTCACCCAGGTAACTACGACAACTTTGCCATCGTCACTCCGCGGCGTCATTCAAGGAGAGGTCGCTGAGACGCTTCCAGCTGCTCGCGAGAAAAATCTTGCGGCTGCTGTACTTACGCTGCGTTTGCTGCCATGTCCACTCGCAAAGCACCAATACCACATTTTCCAGCATCTTGTGAGCTATGCTCCGCCTCCTGTCCGCTGGGTGAGCACTGCCATCGCCAACCGATGGCGCACGCTGGACAATCACCCGATATACTTCGCATGTAGATACCCCGGACACGTCGCAAGTTATTGCCGCCGCTGGGTGCAAGCCAGTGATGATAACCCCTGAGAGCCATACATCCCGCTGCCCTCGCGCATTAGCGTCCCTCCACTCCAGCGCAAGCTCGCTACCAGTCTGATTGCCGCCCTAGGTTGGAATCTCTTCGTTCGCCCTCTCCACGCCGCCGCTGGCTTTTCTCTATGCGTCAACGGCCCGAGCCTATAGAAGAGGGAAACTAGACGACGCAGCTCCCGAGGCGGGAACGGCGCAAGTTTCGGCTTGTCTAAATCATCATTCTTCACCTGGCAATGCTATTGATGTGTTCGTCAAAGATGCCGCTACAATCGCTCTTGCAGATACCGGTGCTCCTGTTTCTGTCATCGATGCTGGATTTTGCCGCTCACATCGTCAAGTCACGACGCCTCTCTCCGGATTGTCGCGTCGCACAGCCAGCGCTCAGCCCATCCAACCGACCGCAGTCTGTAGAGCCCGTGTGACCATTCAGAACGTTCTGTACACGATAGAGCCCATCGTTCTTTGAACGTGTTCCCATGCCATTATCTTAGGATAAGGCTTTCTGTGACGTCACAGTGCCGTAATCAATTTTCTGGGGCTGAGGTCGAATTCTGCTCTCTCGATGACCCACTCTCCGTCGAAACCCAATCTTCCGCTAAATCAAGCTCCAACGACGACGCCTACATCCATCTGTACTCTTCCGCAGCCGTATGAGTCTCATGCAGCGCCATATCCGACGGGACAGTCCTCTTCACGCCATCTCCAATCTTCGTTAGCCGAAGGGCCCTTCCACTGCCATTTGCTGCTCTTGACCGTGTCGCAGGTTTCCCAACAATGGTCATTTCCAACCATCATTCATCACCGCTATCGTTGCTTTGTCACGAGTGCCTTGGCCACGTCAAACGGTCAACTCCACACGCATCATCTCCGTCCCAGATGAGGTGCCTTTTATGGCCGTCTGTGAACTGGGTGTTCTCTCCGCGCTTGTCCCTGCATCTGCGGATGTACTCTGACCATTCATCGCCGAATATTTGACGCCTTCGCAGCCATCACAGCTCCTCACCATCCTTCGGTACTGGCCCCCTTGTCTCGACGTTGCACAAATATCTCTAGGTCGTGCCCTAACAGTCTAACACCAAATCAACACTGGTCCTCCCTCACGACTGCGGCAACATCCATATCGCGTGTCTGCTACAAAACGACTCGTCATTGCCGAACAGGTCAACGACATGCTCCGCAGAGGCGTCATTCGACCTTCACAGAGCCCATGGGCTTCTCGGGTGGTACTCCTCACAAAGAAAGATGGTTCCATCCCGTTCTTTGTTGATTTCCGGCGAATTAGCAAAATCACGCTGAAGGATGCCTATCCACTGCCGCGCATTGACGATGCTCTGGACTGTTTACAGGGTGCCGAGCTCTTTTCCTCTTTAGATTTGCGGTCAGCCATGTCTAACAAGGTGCCGATGGCGGAGGCCGATCGCCCCAAAACCGCTTTTGGCACACCAGACGGACAGTATGAATACACCGCCATGCCTTTCGCACTTTGCAATGCACCTGCTATGTTCGAATGATGGACAACGTTCTGCGTGGCCTTAAATAGAAAATCTGCCTGTGCTCCCTCAATGATACCGTGGTCTTCGCAACACACTTGCGCCGCCTCAGCACGTCCTTACTTCCTTGACGAACGCCAGTTTGCGATTAAGGCTTAAAAAATGTCGATTTGCCATGCGTCAACTCACCATTCTAGGCCACATTATGTCCAAGGACGGCATTGCCTAGGAATCCGAGAAATTGCGCGCTGTTATTGCGTTTTCTAAACCTACTACCATCAAAGAGCTACGTAGTGTCGTTGGCTTCTGTTCTTAGTTCAGGCGATTCGTTACAAACTGCGTCCCTTATATGACCTCTTGCGCAACTCATCGGCGGCAATAAAGATCTTTCATCGTGGTCCCTTGTCTGCGACGAGACTGTCACCAGCTTGCGACGAGTTCTCATAACGCCACCCATTCTTCGCCATTTTGACCCTCAAGCTCCAGGTGAGCTCCGCACCGACGCCAGCGGTGTAGGCCTGGATGCTGTGCTAGCACAGCGTCAACTTGGCCGCACAGATTACGTTGTGGCATACGCGAGTCACGCACTCACCAAGGCAGATAAATATAGCGTCAAAGGAAAGGAGTGTTTGGCCATACTGTGGGCGCTTGGCAAGTTTCACCCTTATTTATATGGCCGTTCATTTGACGTCGCCACCAACCACCATGCGCTGTGCTGGCTTTCGACGTAAAAAGGCCCATCTGGCGGCCTTTCTCGCTGGGCGTTGAAAATCCTAGACTACGACATACGCGTGGTTTATCGTTCAGGACGGAAGCATGCTGACGCGCTTTCCCGTTGCCCTCTCTCCCTGAAAGCCACCGCTGACTGCGCATGTGAGCGCACATTGTCATCTCTTGACTTTGATAACATTGCTGTGGAACATCGCAATGATTCGTTGACTGCGTCTCTTCTCGACGTTTTCTCCGACACCTCTGAAGTCTTAATGTCGCCAGTGCTCCCGCGCCGACTTCCACACTTTGCGATTAGTGACAAGCTCCTCTATCAAAGCAACTGTGCACCAGAGGGTCGCAAATGGTTGCTCGTAGTCCCGCGAGCCTTGAGGTCGGAGATATGTTCCCCTTTCCCCGCTGACCCTCAGTGTGGTCACGGAGGAGTCTTCAAGACGTACGAAAGACTTCGACACCGTTACTACTGGCGTGGCATGCATATTTTCATCCGCAACTTCGCCCGCTCTTGCCGCGAATGTCAGCGCCGAAAATCTCCACCGCACATCACCGGTGAACTACAGCTTTCGGTGAACTAGAGCCTACAGCCTTCGCGACCCTTCGATCGGGTCGGCATAGATCTTTATTCGCCGCTTCCATTGACTCCTACTGACAACAGGTATATAATAGTTGAATTCGACCACTTAACGCGCTATGCCGAGACTGCTGCTCTTCAAGCTGCTACAGCACAGGAGGTCGATACTTTCATACAGCGCCGCTTTGTGCTGCGTCATGGGGGTACTCGAGAACTCCTCAGTGACCGTGGCCGCGCCTTCTTATCAGACGTCGTAGAAAAATTGCTCACTCAGTGTGCTATTGTGCATCGCACATGCACCGCTTACCATCCACAAACAAATGGTACTACTGAGCTCTTCAATCGAACTCTTGGTGGCATGCTCGCATTTGCACGTTACGCCTGACCACTCTATGAGACCTAGTTTTTCCATTCGTAATACCGGGACGCAAGCTAGCTGCAACTGGTTTCTCTCTTTTTTACCTCCTTTACGGTCGTCACTCTTCCCACACGATTAACACCATTCTGTCCTATCGACCGGACGCGTCCGAGCTCCCGCCGATTTCGGACGCCGCCGGACACGCAAAGCAATGTCGCCAGCTAGCCCACCGCTTTACCTCCGATAACTACAACCGCAAAAAGGCAATTCACGATGCCCAGACATCGACTCCCGTTTTAGGGGAGAAGCTCCTCTTAGTCTAACCTTGTCACGTCTCCGTTTTCCGGCGTAACCACCTTTGCAAACTGCCCACTACTTCGTCTTTGCAAACATCCCACTACGACCCATCACCGATCCTTTGCGAACTGCCCACTACTTTGTCTTTGCAAACATCCCACTACGATCCATCACCGGTCCATTACTTCACCGACCATAAAGCCGTTATAATGAAGGGGGAACGGAAGCCACCTTTGCAAACTGCCCACTACTTCGTCTTTGTAAACATCCCACTACGACCCATCACCGATCCATCACTTCACCGACCATAAAGCCGTTATAATGAAGGGGGAACGGAAGCCACGTCTAGCTACCACTTACGATTAATAAAATTTCTTGTGTAAATATACACGGTGTTTGTCACGTCTTTGATGATGTACAGGGCTATCGCTTTGATTACTGCTGGGCGAAACCACTGAAGATTTCACGGTGGAACCATGACTGCTACAGGAGCTTCGCCCAAGCTCTTCATCATTCACCCGTGGATATGCTGTGAATTTTTTTCTTCCGGGTGCCCTTGTGTGGCTGTCAGTGACACATTGCAAACCAGGGCTCTCTTCAAAGTTCTTCCTAAGTACGATGGGCATTAACACGTTCTCGAAAAGACTCATCCAGTCAACTACCGCATTGAGCCTCTCACGCCACCGTCTGACCTGCGACGTCGTAACCGCGAGGTTGTGCACAAAACCGCGTGAGGTGCAAAAAGTTTGCAATGCTTCCGATACTCGAGGCAGTGTAAAACCCCGTTATATGGTCAAAAGATTCGGTGTCTTGGGGGCAGGGGACGATCAACACATTGACTGAGATGAAAAGGAAGAACATTGCTTTTGTCTCCGATTGTTCTTAGGTAATTGCATAAGAGACCCTGGGAAGTTTTTCTTCTGAGTGGATGTATTGACTCCCCTTCCCTCCTACCCCATCCGAAACCTTTCTGCCTACAATTTTGCCTAAAAGAAGGTTCGGGGATCAAGCTGTAAGCCGGAAGCGAAAGTAAAACATTTTCGTAAAACTCATTTGTTATTGTCCTAATTTCAGCGTCAGCTTGTTGCCGTGTTGATCATCCCTCTATAACACCAATCGATGCACTGAACGATTGGCGACCGAAATCCAGCTATAGGAAAAAAGAATATTAAGCAGGAAGTGTGTCAATAAGAGCCCATACGAAACCATAAACACACTTACGTGAGAGAGTTCGATACCTCGCAGCACGATATGCACCCTTGGGTGGGAGAGCGCGCTGTAGCGTATATTCACCTGACGAGTGCAAGAGAAAACATTGCATTTGCAACAAGTTTGTCTAAAGAAATTGCTCCTCTAGTTAGCAAATAAGGGCCACTTACAACTTGCATGGTTACCATCATGTAGACGGTTATGTTCATTTGTCTGTTAAACTGTAATTGGAGCCTTGAATCACATATTAGAAGTACTTCCGGGAAAATGTCTTGGACGCTGTACTTCCCTGAAAATTTCATTGAGAGCTTCGAGAGTGAACATTTCGTTCTACCTGCTGTGGTACTTACGTGAATCAAAACCAGTTTGATCATTTGCGGCACGCTCAGAAATCGCAATTTCATCTGCTATATGTTTGCCTGTAATTCAAAAAATATATGACCATTGTGAATTTACTGGCATATATATAAATACCCGTGAACAGTAATACTGCTCTTTTAATCCACACGGAGCTCTATTCAATTCATTAAGGCAGCTAAATACCAAGAAATTCTGCACACCCACGTGAGGAACACAGGCTCTAGAGGTTTTCGCCACAAGTTTATTTATTTATTTATTCAAAATGCCTTACAGGCCCATTGAAGGGCATTGAGTAAGGGGGGCATCAGTATTTACAAAACAAAAGAGTAATACAGACAAAAAGCAAAAGAAAAGAAACAGAAAAAAGGAATAAAAACAAAGATTAGAAACAGCAAGATGGAACAACGTTATACAATACTAGAGTGCAATGAAATCAGGTTATCACGGAATGTTTCACGATTAGGGATGGATACAATGTGATCAGGACGATCGTTCCAATGTGCAATAAAGTAAACCTTCTTAACGTGGTAAATAACATACGGGGGTGTCTCAGCTAACTTGCGTCTAGTATTACAAAGAGGAACGTGTGGTGTACGCGTGTCAAATTGACCCAGTAGTTTGCTGAGTCGTACGCAGTATGTCACAACACTTTTTTTTCAATCCGCCAAGCTAATAATTAACAATTATTGCTGAATAACTATTTATTTTTAACTCTAGCAAAAAATCTTCAATGAAAGAGTGGTAGCACTTGTCCTAAGCCGTCGGAAATATTTCACTCATGCACAGATAAGTGCGAACCCGATAAGCTCGGTAATTCAAGAAAATGGCTTAACTAACTTTGAAAATATTAATTCTAACGAAAGATACTGAATAGAAAAGTTGTAACGTTTGTTCAGTAGCTTCGGATTATTTCATCTTTACTAGGACAACTGCCCTGTTTAATTCCTAATACCAGCTTTTCTCTGACGTGGACGAAATTAAAAATTACACTTTGCGCAAGTCAGCTGAAACAGCCTATACATGCACGTACAAAACACAAGGACAAATCATTATAGACCAAATTTGAGAAATGAAACAATTTTGGCCTGTTAACATATTTGAACTTGTATATTCATATTCAACGTATACAAACGTACACACAACACAATATTTTGGCTTTAGTCTAGCTGTCATCAGCAGACACACGATGGCTAATTAATATTTCGAATTCTTCTATCCATTTGGATGTAAGCACGTGTTGTCATCCATACTGGGTTAGCTGTCCATGCGGGTATTCACTGATATTCTCGAAATTGGCCTAACGTAAAAACTCTCTTGTAAGTAATCGGTTAAAATATTGAGTCTGATGCTGCTCCTTTCCATCATATATTGTGTCTCTGCTCGTTTAGTGCTCTCGTGTCATTTTGACGTTTTACGAGAGCCGTCGACACAGGGCAACCCCACACCACGCAATAAAATCTCGTACAGAGTCTGCCACAAATAATCTCTAATTGCAATCGTGAGCCTAGCTTTTCTTCCAAAATTCTATCTATTAATTCTGTAAGCAATATAAGTGCACACACCATAGACTCCAACCGAATCGGTGTCTTCAATATTTTCGACGAGATGCGCTTGGAGACTATGCTGAGAACGCTCGGTGGTTTCAAGGGGTCTGATCTTCAAGTTAGGTCCAACGACGCCTTCCTGCACGTTAGCATCTGCGTTATTAACAAATTCATAACTCATGAGGACTCCTTCTCTACAAAAATTCAGACCCACAGACAGGCGGAGCTGCCTTTCAAATGGCGATGTTTTCTCTTTTGGAAGCTCCGTCCTTTTAATTAAGTCAGTCACGGGGTATATGCCTACCTATCATACGAATCAGGGTTATATTCCAGATTTTGTAAGCTCGAGGCACACACTGTTTACTGAAGGTGATGCACGAAAACTAGAAACACCCAGTTCATTCAGTATGCTCACATCAATTAGCTGCTACCTTCAGATTTTGTAAAAAAACAAAGCTCGATCATATTTCCTGGCTACATACTAACTATATACTTGTCACAAAAAGAACAAAAAACTTAGTAATCGAAGGTGGTAAAAACACAGGCACTACCTGCATTTTGCTACTTTGAATTTAATGAAATGCAGGCCTGAGTGTGGTTCCGGAACCACAATTTTATATCCTATTGCTTGCAGGTATGTGTTTCAAGCGGTAGCGCAAAACCGATAGTCTATTGTGATCATGAAAATTATAGTGGCCCATATTTTGCAGAGGCTACCACGATTATAGCATCATACACTACGGCCAGTAGAGCTAGAAACCCTTACTAACTTGTCCACTGCAACTCAGCAAGAATAACCGGTCGGTCACACGAAATGACATGGTTGCAACTTACTTCTTTAAGAGCGGAAAGTATCACGAATATCACAAATGAAAATTACAAAAATAATAAAGCAAACTGATGCACTTACTAGAGATTTTGGACACAAGTTTTAAAACCTAGCCCTTGTCATTTTTTGCGAATGCTAGCTTTTTAACTTTAACAAACTGTACTTCTGCCTACGTGGTGCGTCACCATGTTACTGCTATCTAAACACCGAAATTTATGTAGCAATAAAAATAGTGTTTATCGTCGAGATCGTGACATCCACTACCGGTATATCGTTTTGTTAAAATACTAATTTATTATGACTGTTCATATGTAGCAATAATGAACACTAATTCATGATGCATATGGAGAAAAGCTATCTTCATTAGACTAGCGTACTGTATTACGTCACCTTAATGACGCATTTTTTAAATTTATGATAACCGCTTCATTTAGAGGTTCGGTATTGCGTGGCATATGACTTCAAGTATTCAGTTAAAGCATACATGCGCAAAAACAAAAGCGTCGTACTCCTAGATCGTTCCCTCAAAGTTCTTGTGCATTTTCTCCCGTACGCCATGGACCTATCTTGACTGATCAGTAAAGTACAGTCTACCCTCTACTGTCGTGCTGTTAAGACGCGTACTTCTCGCCCACGCTAGACCGAGCTCCTAACACTCCTAAATGTGACCTTACGATTCACTTGAGCTCCACATCACTGTATCCACGCTGAAGCTCCTTATTATCAAGTGCGTCGTAGTGTACCATTTGACAAAATCTTGTCAAGCAGTGAGGACACCATGATATTCCTGGACCAATATTCTTGTACAATTTGCAATAAGACGCACAATGTCTTGTCATTCGGAAAATCAGGTATAGCAGAAACGACTTCTGCAAAAAGTCTGTTTTCAATTGTATTATTTGGCTTCGAATGATTGTTTCTTGTCGTTCGTCCAAGAAGCAGCACCAAGTAAGCATATCACCCACTATTTCCAGTAGTTTTCAATTATCAAAACAAATATTAGCAATTTGAAATAAATATTCTTTTTACGAACAATCGAAGAAATTTATCGGAATCAAGTTCATTTAACTACGAAGTAATTTTTTACTATTCTTTACTGTGAAGCTTAAGCTGTAGGGGCTGAAAATATTGAAACATCTTTCACATATTGTGTCGAGGCACTTCGTGTGAACACTATACTATGTTGCAATGACATTTTCTTTGAATTGTGGTTACCTTTGCGTCTGCAGCTCGAACAACCACCGGTACTAACGCGTCTATTTCGCCGTCTTAGACGAAAATACAGAAGCATGGAGTGCGTTCATACCACTTTCACCATCCCGCCGTTTTCGGAAAGTACCACTGCAACGTATTTTCGTTTGTCATGATACAAGTTTTTCTGCAAATCTCGCACGTTGAACTGAAAATAAGAGAGTTGCTGTTAAGTAAAACAATAAGCTTAAAAGTAATGGCTATTATCAGTCAATACCTCCAACCAGCATCCTACCTGTTCCTGTCTCTGTTTTTCTTGGCTCAGTTTCTTCTGCTTTCTTTGGTGCTGCTGGCATTTCCTCACGAAGAACTATGTACCAACTTGCCCAACAAGCCACCCTAATGCCTTCGAAAATTTCGGGAAGTAACTGCATGGACATCTCTACAGGTTCGACAACACATTTACTGCGAATACTCCAAGCTACAACGAATCCAGAGCCCATAAAATATCGTTATAAGAGACATGTGGATCGGCATAACGTACAATAATTATGTCAGCTTCGCAATAGTGGTGCTAAGCCTGAAGGAAGAGCGCAGCTGGGTGGCCTTTCTTGTTCCTTTTTATTTATTTCTATCTTTCTTTTTGTTCTCTTTCTCTCTGTTTGTTCTATTGTTCTCTTTCTGTCTATTTTCTCTTTCTCGCTCTTTCTACCTTTATTTTCTTTCTTCCCTTTTTTTCTCTCTCTCAGTTTCTTTCTCTATCCGTCTTTGTTTTTCTTTATTTCCCTCTTTCTCCTTCTGCCTTGCTCTCTGTTTTTTCCATCTCTCTTTTGTGTCTGTTTCTTTCTATCTCTTTCTAAGTCTTCCTCTGTCTTTCCACACCTCTTTATTGCCTTTATTTCTCAATAATTTTATATATCTTTTTCTTTTCTATCGCTTTCCTTCTCTTTGCTTCTTTCTCTCTGTCTATGTTTTTCTGTCTTTTTTATCTTTTTATGGCTCACCGCCGTCGCTTCACAGCTATTTCTTGGCCTAACTGTCGCCTTCTTCATTTTTAGCGGACCAGTAGTGAATAGCGGGATTTGCCCATTTCTGTGGCACATACCCGTTGATGATGAGAGTTTTCTGGTGATTGTGGACATTTTACGGCTGGCTATAACGGCTTCGCTGTTAAGACAATTCGTTGTGTTATGGCAATGACATCTGTATGGACACTCAGGGTGCATATTTGCCGTCGTGAGGTTCCGAATAAAGTCAACATCAATATCATCTCCCGTCGTATATTTCACGTGCGAGTCACACCGTGCGAGGGATGCCGGCGATTGCTGCTCAAGCGGATATCGATGCACAAACGGACATGGTAGTGGCTGTCTCCGTCGTGCTAAAGGCGCAGAGGAAGGTCCCGGAGGAGGGAGTGTGTGTCTGCATATCGCCGATGGGAACTGCGTACTTTGACTGACCGGGCGTGGTCGCCTGCGCTAGCAGGCGCCGTATCATTACACGGATCAGCAGACGGGTTATATCTTTGTATGTGTTCTGTTCTCATCGCAGTGCTCATGTTGAAGCAACATCCCGAAGCGGTGCATGATTTCGCTCGCTGCTACGGCCGTTAGGATATTGCGTAAGGAAATGGCGCAAGGAAATTACGCCAGCGTTTCGTTCAGTTATACGAACTCGCATGCTAAAAGAGAGCTGCTAGCCTTACCTCGTATATTACTCGAATTTTTCCAGCGAAAGCTTTTATAAGATCATTTCAGCGGCCGTTTTTGGCGCCGTAGTTGTCCGCCGCCGCCGCTGCCGGTGTCCGTAACGACTATCGCTCGAAATAAGAAAAAAATTCTAGGATGGAACGAGGTTCGAACCTGGGCCCTCTGCGTGGGAGCCCAGTATTCAACCTCTGAGCCATGCCGGTGCTTGAAACTGCTTTGCAAAACGACCCTACACAGGCTTCATGTCGGGAAGGAACCACGTTAACATATGCAATGTAGTGTGGTAGAAGAGTAAAATAAGCACCAAGCGTCGCACAACGCGAATTCTGTAACCAGGCATTACACAATGAGAATTGCGCAACGAGTAGGTTGTTGAATGCTTCCAACCCATTACAAAGGGCTCCGCCATAATTCTTCATCGTCATCAGGCACAGCATCAACAAAGTGCGCATAATGCCTTACATGCGTTTATCAGGTACCACGGCTCTCCGTAGAATGACAAAAATGGCATAGTGCCTGCTTCCCTACTTCTCAAAAATTACAATGATTTATAGCGTAGTGGGTTCCTCGCAAGCGCACTTGTATTGGTTGCCAAGGAAGCCCATAAGCGCATGATCTGTTTCCTCGGGGTCTCAGTAAAGTTCTTCGCCCCCCCCCCCCTCTCTCCCACATCAACGTGTGTTATACAGCATGGCGGGAGAAGGAAATAGCGACCGGGCGTCATCCAATGCAAATTGCATAACTGGTGGGCCGTTTAAAGCTTCCAACCCATTATAAAGGGCTGAGCCATAATTTTTCATCGTCATCAGTCGTCGCAACAAAGTGCACATATTGCCTAACAGACGTGTAGCTGGTGCCTCGCTTCTCCGCAGAATGACAAATAATGGCTTGCTGCTTCCCAACTTCACAAAAAGTGTTATTTATGGCATTGTGCGTACCTTGCTAGGGTACTTGTATTAATAGCCCTAAGAGAGCTTACAACGGGCTCTAGAAACGCCGCTCTTCCAGCTTTCGCTGTGACTATGCTGCGGTTTCAGCGCAGGCCTGGAGTTTTTGCTTCCGTATTCATTGCTTCGCAATCCGCCTTTTTCACAATGACACGGCGCATGCACTTTTCCCCAAGCGGTGAAGTCGCCTCTTGACCTTGGAGGCTTCCTTCTGGCGAATTTAGTTCTCCCGTGTCCTACCAAAGTCCTTCCAAAACGGCAAAGAGCAGCACAGGAAAATGTACGATGCGAATTGCGGAGAAACTGACTATTTACCCCAGCTTGTGCTCTACCAACTGCGATTGGCTGATATCTCGTGGCCTGCTTGCTACGCCTGTCTGCCACGCGATGTCGAGAAAACCACGAAAACGCACCGTTTGAGAACGATGGTTACCAGCCACTTATGAACGGATACGTCGAGGAAAATAAGAGTAAAATATTTTTTTCGGTGTATTTCAAGCAATTTTGGGCCGTACCATTGTCACCTGTCTGTTATGTGGCTTTCACAGAAGCGTGGACTCACCAGGTCAAAGTAACTATTACCATCGCATGTGGAACAAGACCAAGGCTATGGAGAAATAACCTGAAAGTGCCCTTTCAGAAAGCAATAAGGGTCGTCAATCTGGTATTCACTACTCTTAGTGGCCGTTAGAATTCGTAAATATTTTACATCCTAGTAATAAAGTTAACGAGGCAATTCTGTATATAGACGAGATCATTCTACGTTGTGCTGTTTTCCGAAGACGCTTTATATTTAACGCCCCGTTGCACGCCCTCGTAACTGATGCAAAGCATAGCAACACTCGCAAGGGCTAACAGCTGTGAGGAGCCAATTTTTCGCACTTCTGCAAATACTCCGAGAGCATGGCGAACTAAAAACATATCCACTTCTGTGTGCTCAACTACCTGTGTTATCCAGGAGCAAAACGATATCGTCCCATAGCCAGCAATGCGTTTTCAAGGCAAAACGTTGCCCTCTGGTAAAAGACGGGCGCTTGGCTTGACTGTTTATGCTGCGAATAATCTACAACATTTGATCCTAACTGCTCTGCAGAAGATTTCCAACACTGCAACAATTTGATCACATTACGAACCGTGTGAATAGCTTTCGTTAAAAAGGCTACATTTAGCTGTAGCGTTCCACACTCTTACAACACCAACGCATTATAAGTTGGAGGCGATGCACCAACTTATCTGGTGACTCATATGTTGCCAACATTTACTTTCTAAATTATTTTATTTTATTCAGAAGGGAACTGCTGCATGCATTTAGAAGTACGAGACGCAAAAAGAAACACTGATGGTTCTTATTCTCCAGTGATGTTTACCTGCATTGATATGCTGCAATGTATATCCACTCTGGCTGTAGATGGAACATGGTATATCTGGCTGTAGATGGAAGAAAACTACCTCAGACCTGACGCGAATGTAGTTCGTCATCATGTTCACTACGTAAAAGCTAAGGTTCCCTTTTGAACTAAACAGATGACGAAGCCAACAAACGCATAGCGAGCGTCATTTCGAGTAATTATTGAAGCGTACAAGTATGATATTGAAGTAAACAAAAAGACAGAAACAACTTGCTGCCAGCGGGGATTGAACCCACACTCTTCGTGAGATGTCAAGTCAGGAGACCACGTGTTACGTGATGCCGTTCAGCAAAAAGGAATGTTCCGCATTTGTAGTTCTATGAATGGTTACGGCTAAACCGTTTGAGGCCACGCATACACAACTGTTTCATCAAGCGCAGCACCGTGTCGGACCGAGGAAGAAGAAGCGCCTTCTTCCGTGAAAAAGCCCGTGCTCACGAGCACTCGCAGCTAGAATCAACCGAAACGGTTGAAAATAAATATCGTTCGTGATGTTTATTGAAATGATGATGAAAAGTGATGAAAAGTGATGATGAAAATAAATATCGTTCGTGAAGCGGGGCTAGAAGCCCCGCTTCTAGCCAGTGAGCCGTATGCCATTTTAAACAATTTGGTGCCGAAACTCGGGAACTACTACCAGAGACCACGGAACGCTAAGAGTGAACAGACCGATATGCAGCGGCTGAAATCCAAGCGGACGTCGAGACGATCTTTCAACACCAGGATTATCAACAAGGCAAGAGCTCTTCTCGGCTATGCAACAGTCACCATACTTCAGCTCGATGCCATTTACGAACGTCTGAAGGCGAACAACGATGAGCTTAACCAAATCAACGAGGAGCTAGAGAGCCACATAGCGGATGAAGAGTTTGAACAAGAGCACAACACCGTCGTTGAATACGAGGACAACGCTACCAGCGTCATGAGTGAGCTGCTTAGCAAGCGCGACCGCAATGCTGCGGCCACGTCATCAACACCGCAGCTTCAGACTTCCTCAGTAGCCAGAACCACTGGAGCCTCTGGTACCACGCTACCCAAGCTTACCATCACCCCATTTGCTGGTGATCTGGGTCGGTGGAACGACTTCTCGGAACAATTTGACCAGATGATTCACAGGAACAGAGACCTGACTGCGATGGACAAGTTCAACTATCTGAGGTTCTTCTTAAAGGGTGACGCAGCTTCAGCTATTGTGGGCCTGTCAACCCAGAAACTTGCTACAAGGACGCCATCGACATACTCACGAGTCGCTTCGGTGATAAAACGAGACTTGAACAGGAGTACTTCTCCAGGCGTCGTACGTTGTCTTCAGTCCGTTCAAGCGAACCAACGGCTCTTCGCAAGCTGTACGACCAGGTCGTCATCAACATCCGAGGACTGGAGACCCTTGGGGTCAACAAGACGTATTTTTCTGCAATGCTGTGCGACATATTGCTGCGACCTCTGCCGCACGATCTCGTTGTACAGTGCCATTGGCCTTGCTCCAATGGCCCGACGAGCGACACCAGTAATGCAGCCTCTATCATGGAGCTAGAATGCCTATTAAATTTCTTGTCCATCGAATTGGAGAGCTTAGAGAAAAGCGAGCTCGCGAACCTTCGAGGAAGAGACGGTTATATGGAGAGTGCGCAAAACAAATCGCGCCAGTTTCGTGGCTCGAGACTGACGTCTTCAGTTCTCCATAAGAACGCCATGAAAGTACCCGAGAACTGTGTATTTTGTGAATCGAGGCAACATTCCACGGAAAACTGCTCGCTGGATCTTCCGCTATCGCAAAAGAAGCACATTTTATCCGCATACATGAGGTGCTTTCGATGCACGACTAAAGGTCACAGAGCGAGTGATTGTAGGCGCAAGAATACGTGCTCTACCGCTCAAGGACGTCATGCTACGAGCGTGTGTGATCCGCAGAAATTGAGCCAGAAGACACGCGAAACCGGCAGGACAATTGCCAGAATACCACCACGCAAACCAAGCAGAAACACGACTGTGTGTGCATCTCTAGGAATCATCAACATGCCCTCGAGAATTCATCAACGCGCGTTGTTTCGGGGTTGGGCCATAACCAGTGCTGGGCAGTATCGAAGATACATGTATCTTAGATACTATCTTAGATACTCTATGGGTATCTTGTATATGTATCGCGATACGTCTCGAAAGGCTAGTATCTGTATCTGTATTTCCGATACATTCGATAATGTATCGTGTATCTTAAGATACAAGATACTTCTATCGCAACACAACCGTGCGAAACAATAATCACTGGCGAAGCTCCGCTTCTCAAGCTGGTACTGGTGCCACTAAGCCATCTGAATAAGTCTAAGGGCAGTGACGCAATTTTATTTTTCCGCCAGAGTGAGGGCAGCAGATGAGGAAGACAAGCGCGCGGACGTCTACGCCCAGCCCACGTACCTTTTATTTTCTCGATTTCTTTTCTTTTTAGTTGCGCCGATGCCGCGACACTGTCCTGCGCCGCGTACTCCACTGCGTGTGGCGTCTATCGCGCGAATTCTGATGTTGCTGGTGTCGTTATTGAAGATTCTCTTGCGTCTTGCTCCGTAACGAAATGTGATGCGTGCAAGAATGGCGTTGATTTGTGTCTCGTGGATTTTACATATCAGCGATTTGAAGGATCTCGTGGATGTAAGTTTGACTCGCATGCAATGAATTAACTCATATGCAAATAAGATATGCAAACAACTATAGCACCACTCGTACTGATGCTAGATCTAATAGAGCAAGCGTTTACCTAACAGAAAATATCTTGGCGTACCGTATTTTTCACTTCTTGCTACATTTATGCACAGAATTTATGAAATCATAATTTTATTATTAGCACAAGTGCTTTCTTAGCTATCATTTTGCATCCTACATTACCTATGTCTCTGCACTGTTTTTCCAGTCTTTTGTAACGCGCTCCCAAAATAAGATCTCTGCTTTATTCTTCTGTCTATTTTATTTCCAATACTGTTTACACAGTTACACGTTGCCAAGGCGATCTTGAAAACAAATATATAATTATGTGGGCGTGCATTGAGTATACAGTAGAAAACATCCTGCTTACCGCTTAGGAAAATAGCGAAATTGAGTTTGCATTATAATAATGGAAATCATTACGAGCCACCTTAAAGATGTTAGGAAGGGGATTCGAGAAACGTTGTTTTACTGAATGCTCAGTTTTACTCATTAGCGTCCCAACGAGCCATTTCAGGCAATTTTCCATAGGCACTGAATTTTACATTGTCTCGACAGGTAAGATGACGATACTTCATGCTCATAGCTATTAAGGGCGCCGTCTGTATTGTGTTTCTGTACTCATTCAATGTGAATGTTTGATACTACACAACCACCTCTCTATTTTTCTCATATTTGTTTTCCTGTTTTAGGCCTTCTTAAATACTTTTCGTTTTACTAATCGCCACTTAGTGGGATACAATACGTCTGAGACGTTTCTGTGTTGCACACGTTCTCTTGTTTAAGAAAAATTGCTAAAAGATTGCACGTTAGTGAGTATATCAACAAAGTATCCTTTGCGCCAGCAGATAAGTAGAATATGAAAATTCATTGCAGGTTTACGTCATCTACTTATACACAAGGCGTCTCAAACTCAGCTTATAGCCAGCGGGCCGCAGTCGCGAAATTTAGTTCCAAGGGCTGGGGCAGTGAAGATGGTGGGAGAGAATTTGAACAAAATGGCGTTTTAAGGGGCGTTTTAAAGGAAGTCTTTCCCATATCTCATATATAGGTCATTTCTGAGGGGTATTTGGAGTCAGGATTTGAGAAACATCGATATCGATGTGCAGAATGACTGATATCTGGACGCGGATTCTGAAATATAGAGTTTTTGTTCCACGGTTATGTTTCAGCTCATGGTGACCACATGTTCCCCACGAAAGGAATGTTTGTTACGAGTTATGTCTGTGTAGCTCAGGAACATACTTATTTAGAAAATAAAAACAAATGGGACGAAGATGGTCTTAGTGGGCCGGGCCGCTATCGAAAGGTCTCAAACTCCTAGTATACACCATGCGTCCTCCCCCCTCCCCCCCCCCAAAAAAAAATGTCGCTACCAGCGTTGTTGCTGCTGTACACCTGTCCGGATACACGGTATTGTGTTAACTGTCTTTTACGAACAAGGTAAAAGTCCACACCGGTATTTGCACCGTCGTGCGAACGCTTCTTATTGAAGTTATTGTGATTATATGGCAACCCGCTAGCTGGTCGGCAAGCTGAGCAGCGACTCCCATCAATTGCAAAAATGACAAGAAAGAACCGCTGTCAGCGAAGTGTACAAAGAGTTGTCCTGTGAACAAGCTAAAACAAGCCCCAATAAGTTGTTTTGGAAGGAAACTAATGTACTTTGAGCAAAAAGCACAAAACTTTTGAGATACTAACAGACATTTTATTCAAGTGAAACAAAATAGGTCACAGTTAAGAAATTTTCAAGCGGACATTTTCGCGCATAGGTGTTTACTGCTACTTTATCTGGATCTATAATAACAAATTTGAGAATGTATCGAAGTATCTTAAGATACAATAACCAAGTATCGTATCGGATACAATTATTGCGGCAGTATCTTGTATCTGTATCTCCAATACTTCTTGCCTGAGTATCTTGTATCGTATCGCGATACAATTTCAAAGTATCTTTGCCCAGCGCTGGCTATAACAGATGTTACATGTCGGTACGTCAGAGGTGTCACAGACGGGGGTATTCAGCGCACGTTCGTCACAGAGAAGCTATCAAAGAAGCTGGAGTTGCCATATGTGGGATCCACCGTCATTGCGTTCAACACATTTGCAAGCAAGTCAAGTCGAGCAGCGCAGAAGCGGTGTATTGTGCAGCTCCGTTGCGGAGCCAGTTTTTATGCGCGGAAGTTGCCTTACAAGCCATTGAAATACAGCACATATGCCATGATATCGAGGCAACTACAACAAGCTCACCGTTCGTCGCTGAAATCCAGAGGTCTGGACAAGACATCGCTGATCAAGTACTATACGGATCCGTTGTCGGGAAAGACGGCATAAGCGTTCTCATCGGTTCCTACCAAATGCAGAGGCTAATGACGAGAGAGGTCACTCGATGCGCAAGCAATGAGACATTTATTACTATGAACTCCAAACAGGGTGGATGTTTAAAGGCAACGCCAGCAGCATGGCATCGGATGTCACAGACAAGCGGATTGTGGTCTGCGTATTGAAAACGAGCGTACAGAAGAGCTACGAATTTCTCCGTTCATTCTGGGAACTCGAGAGCGTAGACGCGTTGAGTGAGAGCAAGCTCAGTCCAGTATTGAAACAATTTGAAGAAACCGTCGGTCTTGGAAACGGAAGTTACGAGTTGACGTTGCCCTGGAAGAAAGACCTGGAGCTGTCGGACAGCAAGCAAGTCGCCATGACAAGACTTTAGAAACTTCAAATCTCCCGGCCACCTCCAAAAGTCCCTGCTTGTTCGACAGTCGGGAGAGAAGTATTGGATCTGCTGGGCACGAATATTGGTCAAGAAAGTCATACAGGGCTGTTATACGTGCTGACGCTTCAGTATTAGCCAAGGCGACTCTCCGACTGCTCCTATAGCACGTCATTGTTTATCATCGACGAACCCATTCGAAGTTACTGGAGGTTATTTCGAAGGACCACTCTTTGTTGTGATTACAGCCGGGGAGAGAAAATGTTACATAGCGCTCTTCGCATGGGCCCCATCACGTGCAGTCTACCTGGAACTGGTTTCCAGCATGACACCAGCCGCCTTCCTCATGTGTTTACGACGTTTCGTAGCACGAAGTGGTCTCCCTCACGTAATTTATTCAGAGAATGCAATAACGTTTAAGAAGACGTCAGAAGACTTAAACAAGCTCTCCCAGATGTTTTTCCAAGAGGATGTGTCGACACACTTGGGTCGGAAGAGGATCACCTGGAAGTTAATTCTGCCCAGCTCTCCGTGGTGAGGCGGATGATGGGAGCGTCTAGTCCAGACGATAAAGCTTCCACTGAGAAAGGTTCTCGGCAAAGCTAGGCTTAACTTCGAAGAGCTCCCCACTGTGCTTACGGAAGTAGAGGATGTCGTGAACTCGAGGCCTCTCACCGACGTTGGGTCGGACAGCGCGAAACCTCGTGCATTAACCCCAGCAGACCTCATCATTGGACGGAGACCCACGACGCTACCGCAGGGCAGCAACGACATGCCAACGGACCCGACGCGCACGGAAGCGGTACGACGGCATGCATACAGGAAACGCCTAACTGAGACCGTTTGGAAACGGTGAACGAAAGAATATCTGCAGCTTCGATCGGCGCACTTTTCGCGTAAGAGAACCACCAACGACGTTAAAACAGGAGACATGCTCATAGTCCAAGCTGAGGAATCACCTCGACAAATGCGGAAACTTGCAAGGGTTCTCGATGTATACAGAGGTACTGATGGCCATGTACGTTCTTGTAAGATTCAACAACAGCAAGGAGTTGTTACCAACAGGCCCATACAAAAACTTTATTCGCTCGAGCTGGACGAGTGACTTGGCGGCCAGGCGTGTGTTTATTCAAGCGCAGCGCCGTGTCGGACCGAAGAAGAAGCGCCTCCTTCCAGGAGAAAGCCCGTGCTCACGAGCACTTCCAGCTAGAATTGACAGAAACGGTAGACAATAAATATCGTTCGTAAAGTTTAAGCCTCGTTTCTTGCCAGTGAACCATATGCCATTTAAACACAGCAGTATCCATGAGCGTCTACGGGGGAACGGCCTTCGCCATAGCTCAGTTGATGGGACATCGCACATGTAACGCCAAAATTTCCGATTCGGGTCCCACCGCCGGGACATTTTATTTCCTCAACCTTTATCTCCAGGCCTTCATCGCATAATTATCACATTTCAGTTTAAAACTAAAAATACCACCTGTTGTGCTTCTTTTTCTGACGCAATACTCTATCGTGATTCTATTGCTTTTCTTTTGAGTAAGCAGCATGGCTGTGGATCTTTGGTAGATTCCGAAGCGTTCATTTGCGATGTAACGCCTCCAAGACCGCTGATGTATAATCTGAGTCGAATGCATTTCAGTAGTCTCTGAAAGCAGTTTAAAGATGTTGGGTGCGTTCAGTAACTTTCTCTATTGCGTGATTGATCACGCGCAGGACGGACGACGAATGGTCAAATAGCACGAAGGAATAGATACAAACGGCAGCGAGTTAGATACAGCGAAAAAAATAATAATAATTTCGCAGGGATAAAATGAAATGAGTTCGCGCAAGGGATGGTAAATGGAGGTCTTTTGGAGAGTCCTTCGTTCACCAACGGACTTAACAATAGGCTGAGAATGATGAAGATTATGACGATGCTTTAATTGGGTTCCTTAAGTGCTGGATTCATACAGTTATGTGCTCAAAACAGCGGCTCCCCCATCCAGCCCCCTTCCCTCTTTCCTGTGTGCAAGGTTTAGCCGGGTAGATTCGTGGACTACATAGCACTGAATTTTCATGCCTAGAACGCGGAAGCGAGTCTATGCGGGCGCGTGAGAAACCATTTAGCACGCAAATATCAGACAGCTGCATACACCTGCTTTCTCGCTCGCTTTTTAACGTCAACCCCCGAAGCATAACTCACAATAGCTCAGAATGATTTTTCTCAAGTCAGCCAAAAAATTAATATTTCAGCATCCTCACCAAGAAAAGGCACCACACACTTCTATTTGTTCAAACTGACGAACTGTGCAACGCAGGCTTTCTTTCAGGTCTGCCTACGATAACTCCAATATTTGTTTTCATGACCTTTCTCATGTGCTTACGAACAATACTTTCACGTATTTCACGAAACTGTGCTGCTGAACATTTCATTCTGTCTTAAAGTAAAGCAACTATACATTTGTCTCTATGCTTTTTCGATAAACGAACCATTGTAATTTTTGTTACTCACGTATTGATGCTCTGGAATTCCATTTCGGTATGTGCGGACAAAGAAATTTTCGTGCAGTATGGAGCTGGGCTCCAGGTTCAGAGTTATATCTTCGTTTACTTTTAGAACTTTCGTGTTTTCATCACGTCCATCGAAGACTTGGGGATACACAATAGCTCTGTATTTCGGCACTGTGGGTGATGAAAAAATACTCGTGACTTGTATATTATCACACAGAGCTACACTCATATTCAGTATCTCCTGAAGCTCCTTGACTCACCTTCATATATTAAAGAGCATGAAAAACTAGCGTAGTGAACTAGGAAAGAAAAGACCGGCAAATCTGAGTATACTGGCTTTTTAAGTGCGGAACACTATAGGGGACGGGCTTGTCGTCCATTCATCTTATGTGGCGTGAGCAAGCTCACAGTAAAGCCCTCAACACATGCCATGCCAAGCCTAGCAATGTTCAAACCCGGGTTAAAATGAATGAACAAGGTCTAAAAAAAACATGGTTGATTCCTCCGTCATGGGAATCGGAATAACACGAAAGTAAAGCGTGCCCTTACAGAAGTAACTGAACGTTTACTGTACATTGATATAAGAGAGTTTGCACAATGTATATCGATGTCTGGCAGCTGTAGCAGCGTTTAACGTGGATGTGCCCATTTTGATCATTGGTGGTACATCTCCATCCCGACGACTAACGTCCCTGCTAAATTATTAAACAAAACCCTTGTGGTAGCTGTAGTAGTTAACGGTGAAAGCGTAATCAGAGAACTAGGTGTGATAGCCAGAAGAGCGTCGCATATTGGACGCAGAGCTTGGTCGCCATCCCGCGGCATGTTAAAATGTGATTGAACACCACGGATGAACTAGAGGGAAACGCAAAACGCGTCGCGCCTCCCCCGTAGCCCAGCCGAGATTTATACAAGCAAGGAACACTGATATACAGCTCGCCCAATGGGGATGATGCCAAGAAAATCTTGGGCCTGAAAGACATCAAGCTGGATGGCAGGGAGTATGAGGTGACCACATATATGGCTGCACCCGAAAGCTGTGGAAAAGGAGTGGTACGTGGACTTGATCTGAGATTCTCTGAGCGGGAATTAGAACTGGCTTTCTCAATCGTGGGCGCTGCACATCGGTAAACCGCGGCCGCTAGTAAGCGAACGTTCGGGGCGTTGGCTCGGGCGAGCGCAAGCAAACGCTCTTGCTGGAAATGAGCAGCCGTACGCTTGCTTACGAGGTAGAAAAGGTGCGGGTTTTAGATGCGAAGTATCTTAAGGCGGAGCTCAATCCGGTGGTGGTGGTGTGCGGCGTGACCACCCTTACTGCGCATGCGCATACCCTCTCCACACACCTCCTCTCCACTCACCCTCTCCCCTCCCCCTCTCCCATACCCCTCTCCACTTCCCCTCTCCCCTCCCCATTTCCACTCTTCCTCTGAAACGCGGGCTAGACATGCCGAAATTCTCTTCTGCGCAACGCCGCGATGAGCTCGAGCGCATGCGTGTCCCCTCCCCTTCTCTCTCCACTCCTACGCTGCCCCCCTCTCGCCCGCCTGTCGACCGCGTTCCCCGCTCGCCCTGTGAGAATTAACCCCTTCAGGGTTTTCGCCGTACATGTACGGCAGAAGCTTCCTGGTACCAAAGGGTTTTCGTCGTACATGTACGGCATAGCGTTTATTTTTAAAACGCGCGCCTTTTTCGATCATTTCTCTTGTTTGGCCTGTGCTTCAACACTTCGGGAATATGTGGAATTTTTTTCATGCGCCGATGTCTCTCCGTTGTATTTTTTTTTCGCTTCCCAAAACGGCGCGCCGCCTATCGCTTGCCCATCCGAGCGCGTTCGCGGTGCAGCTGGTTTAAAGTGCGCGCCTTTTTCGATGATTTCTCTTGCTTGGCATGTGCTGCCACGCTTCGGGAATACGTGGAATTTTTTTCATGCGCCGATGTCTCTCCGTTGTTGCTTTTTTTATGCTTCGCAAAATGGCGCGCCGCGCGCCGGCTATCGCTTGCGCAACCGAGAGCGCCCGCGGCGCGGTTTGGTTTCAAACTCGCGCCTTCTCCCTTTTCTCTTGCTTGGAATGTGCTGCCACGCTTCGGGAATTCGTGTAATTTTTTTATTGCGCCAATGTCTCTTCGTCTTTTTTTGTTTTCTTTCCAAAGAGGCGCGGCGGCTTGTAGTCTCGCATCAGAACGCGCGCACGCGGTCCGGCTCGTTTCGGTTTCGTCCTTCGGGTGGTTTTCGCTTCTTGCGCCCGCAGAGCGGATGGCTGTTTGGTTTCTAATCTCTCAAAGGGTGACCGCTTGTTACTCTCTCATTTATTGCACCCCGGCGCGCGATTACATCGGTTTCCGCGCGGCGCTAAATTACACAAACGACGACGCCGTGATTGCGTTTCCTGTTTTGGGTTCTCGGAAAAACTAACTACGTCTTGTTGGCGATAAGACGAAGTATTACTGTAGCTTTTTCACTCGTTTTGCTTTCCGGACGGGCGCAGAACCATAGAGTTTTCTTCCGTGCGCTCACTAACGCAGTTCGCTCACGCTATGGAAGCGCGCGTCGGTTGCGCTGCTGCCGGTGAGTCGAGCAGCGATTCTTCCGATGCGGACTATTCCCCAATTGCCGATCAGAATCTGATTCATTGGATTTCAGTTCGTCAGACGAGGAGTTTTGACGAGTTCAGACTCCGATGACGATCAAGGAGCGACATCTGAAACGCGTGCGCGGGGAGCCATGCTTCAAAGACTATCACACGCTGAAAAGTTTTTAGTGTTTGAGCACGAGCGTTTTTAACCGGAAACGTAGTCTGGTACGCTTATTTTTGTATGTTTGTGAGCTATGTTTAACACAATGCATAATTTTTATTCATAAAAAACTGTGAAGCTTCTTTTTTTTTTAGGATTCTGCTTGATTTTACTACGAATAAACCATATGTATGTAGCAACAAAACTGATTTTTTTGTCACTTTACGGTCACGAAAAAAAATTTTAGACAATTTTTTTCTTAAATAGAATCGTCTGAAGAATTTATTTCAGCAATAAAAAAATTACACATTTTTGGACTGGATTTCGCGAAAAAATTCGACCCTCAAAGGGTTAACGGCCAGGCTAGATGAAAGATATAACGCGCGTAGCGTCCCTCTTTGCGTTCCACGACGCGTGGTCGGTAGCATGCCCAACGAACGCCAACTGAACGCGATCGTGCAAGTGCTCCGGCTTCGCATCACCTCATGGTCCCCTTTAGCGGCAGATGGTATATTTTTTTTTTGTTGCATTGGCTCTATCAGTGAGTGCCTAATGTGATTGGACATTTCACCATAACTGCGATGCCCAAGACCTGTCGCCGTGGTGGAGATCGGTCACTGCGAAGAAGTCGCACATTCACTTCGTTCACTTCAAGCAGTATGACTTCAAGGTAGAGCGCAAGGTGCTGCGACCGACAGCCGTGTCGACCATATTTTCATCTTTTCCAGCTTACAAGCTAGCCGCGTCCTCATTCAAAGGTAGACCACTTGTTCGTGTTTTGCCTACTCTTTTCATATCGTTTAACTAGACGAGTGCCAAAGCTCAAGAAAAGAAGTTGTCAATCCCTTGCGTGCAGAAGTTGCTGAAAAAGAAAGCGTGGTGAGTGGAATGACGTCGAACGCGGAAAGATTATCTGGACTGGACGGCCGCCTACACAGCCCTGCCGTGGAAGACCGCGTTAAAATGCGAGAGTTAAAGGCCAATGAACCTCCTGTTCGGTGTGCAGTGCTGTGTGTCTTTCCACCATTTCTTCTTTTCGTTTTTCATCAGCGCTGTTTCTTCAGGACGTGAGTACGCGTCAACTCGCCCAACTTGCCATTTTGGTACAATTGTAGGTAAGACGTTTGCATTTACTGTGTTTCAGTAATGTAGTTCAATGGTAACAACTCATGTTTGAATCGGGTGTCATTTAAAAATGGCACTTATTAGTGCAATCCGAAGCAGATATACACCAGATTTAGCAAGTATATACGTGTGAGATATGCCATGTCACGCTAGTTTATTTTGAAGAGCCGAAAGTAATCACGCATCTCTAAAAAAGCCTCCGCAATGAGGAAGTCGTCCACGCAGATAACAAAAGCTAGAGCATTCAAACGACTGAGGACATCAACGAACAGCAGTGGACCACTTTTGTTCCCAGTAGAAGAAAAAAAAAAGGATTGTTCAATAAAGTTTTACATTCATCCATCTATCCTTTGGCAGCGGCGCTGTACAGCACACTTATAGGTCTGTTTTCATGGGAGCGTGCCCTTCACGCGTATAGCAGCAATAACCGCAAAGGAAACCATACTGATAAGTCATCTGGCGTGTCTTGCACATAAATAGCCGAAATGCAATCACAGGTCAACGTGAGGCGACTATAATGAGCACTAAAACGAATGCACGCAGCCGGCTGGCCACCTGTGCGAGCGGGTTTTCTTTACCGTTGTGCAGCGCTGCGGCGGCGGAAGCAAGAACTAGCGCTGTCACAGGCGCAAAAGAGCGTTCGACAGGCCGCACCTCTTTTTCATTTAGCGGCCGTGGCCAAACATAACGGAAGCTACATGAACGCGCCTTTTATCTTTCACACTTTCCTCTCACAGTACACTTGCATGGATGGATGGACGGATGCTATGAGCCTACCCTTTATAACGGGGTGGTGACATGTGCGCCACCACTTCGCTAGAAGAAAAAAACGCGCCGTTGCTGCGACTGTCCCATTCGGTGCGTTTCCAATAGAAGTATAATTTCGTTTCACACACCGCAAGGTGGTGGTTTCAGCCCAACCCTCGCTCATAGCGTCCATCTATATAAAAAAATAGCTCTCCGACGCTCGCCTGGCAGTCGCACCGCGTTCCCCGCTCGCCCTGTGAGAATTAACTGCCAAGCTATAGAGGGAGCACACAACGCGCGTAGCGTTTCTCTTTGCGTTTCACGACGCTTTTGTAGAGTGCATACAGAGTATCAGTGTTTATTATGTGCTTGTTGGTGCCATATTTGTGCGGAATTCACTATATGCGGGGTCCACGTATATGTTAAGAACTTCAGCTAATGCAAGGGTTAAATCATGATCATGGGCGTTAGTCGTCGGTACGGAGATTCGCCACTAGGCGTCAACGTGAGTGCGTCCACATCAGGCGGTGCTACATCTGCTAAACAACAATAGACCTTATAAAAGCTCTGATATACCAATGCATTAAAACCTACTTCTGTGACGACACGTTTCACTTTCGTGTTATACCGATTCCTATGACAGAGGGATCAACCATCTTTTTCTTTTACAAGTGGAAATTTTTCTTTCGTTTGTGAATAGAAAAGCACTAAAATTTTGGGGCCATCAACCTAAAGTTTACCAACGAGAATTGATGCACAGCGACCACGAAATCGGAAGGAACAGTTTACTGGAAAATCCTTAAATTGCTAAAAGAGCGTAGGCCTACCACTCTAGCTGTTACGGGCACTTTTCTCTTGAGTGAGAGACAAAGGAACAACGGCCTGCCGCCTCAAGATGAGCAGTAACGATAGTTTTGAGCACCATCGTTGTCCTGTCAACAGAATCAGCACTTAGTGTTCAAATGTGAAGGAGTACTTGAGATATATATATATACTTGAGATATACATACCTCGTTCTGGGTCATGTCAGCTAGAGCATTGCACGGGCCCGGGTCGACCTAAAAGCGCGGCCTTGGCCCAGCCCTCGTGCCGGGCCGCCCGACGCGTTCGTCGGGCGGCGCAGGCCGAGCCCGGGCCTGTAGCCATCGGCCCCAATTGGGCTATGCCAATATTAATAATCATCATCAGGACAGAAAACAACTAATAACCATCATCAAAATTTTATTCTAATATGCTCAGGTGCTGCCTGCACGCGTGAGCTTAGGTTAGTGAACGCCCGGCTAGGGCCGGGCTTAGTTACAAGGGCCATGGCAGGGCATCAGGCCAGGCTTGACCATGAATAAGCTTGCACGGGCCGAGTTCCTTATTTGGACGCGGACCTGCCTCCGGCATTAAAAAGCGGACCCAGGCCGGCCACAGTCAGTGCAGTTATCTAACGTAGGCCAAGTCAGAATTCCGTTGCATGATATGCAACGAAATGACGAACGGGAGTGCTGTTTTGTCACAAGAATATGATAGCAAGGAAGCTCATGAAGGCAACTATACACAAAAATTATAGGCGTCGCTTTACTATAGCAAACACCAATGGCCAGCGGAGCTGAGAGAAAGTCTCAGCGATGAAAGTCCTACGCCGCATTAATATGTTTTATGCTCTCCCTTTCTCTTCATCCTTACCCTCGCTTCCCTTTGCCATTCACCTCTCTCCTCCTCCCCCTCGCCTCACCCATACCATCGCATGTTCGTTTTCTAAAAGAAAAACCATTTAGGCAACGAATTTTCCCTGTTAGAACACATTCGACAGTGTTCGAGAAATACGAATTTTTTTAGCTAAGTATGATCTTCGTTATACATCTTATTTGTCTGCACACGGAAACGGGGAACTTTTTCTAGTATAATATTGGCTTGCTCTTATCAACTAGTAATAATGTCAGTTGATTGACGAGGAAGGCAAAATTTTCTGATCTGTTGGGCAAGTTCTGGCAAATGAGCCTGTAAACCTTATTGAAGTTCGCCGACACTAAGTTTCTACCTTTGCTAGATTTCTTTAATTACAGGGGTCTCGTCCTTTTCTCGTACATTCGGTAATGTATAAATCTATAAAAAGTAAAAAAAAGCTGCACTCACGCTCGGCGGTCTGGCAGCATATGATAAGTAACGGAAGTTGTACAACACTCAATAACGCTAACGATTCCATTCATAAGCCTTAACAAGGAAACTCCAACACCTTCGATAACGCTTGGCAAAAAATGACTGCAGACTTTGTATATATGTGCTATCCACAAAAGAAAGGAAGGGCTTCCAATGACGTTCACTCTACCGCTTTTTCAATTGTACAATATCGCTTAGTTCGACAGCTATCACGCCATTTCAGCATAAAGTGCAGACGTCATAGGCTTCTGACTTCTCAGTAGAAACTTTGTACGCGCTCACCTTTGGACACCGTCCCCGATTGAACAAATGAGAAAGTGTGAGCCAAAGTCATTTTATTGTGATGTAAACTGGGCATACAGTTGAGGTCCATTCGCGCAGTCGGCGGTACATTCTCGGCGCACGTATGAATGAGAACAAGGTCTTTATACGCCAAGACTATATGCCTGAGAAAGCGATAAAGCCATGCAGACCGATTTCTAAGCACTGTTCAATAGTCTCTGCAGCATAATCGTAGCGTCTGCTTCCGCTGCTGGCATACACACAATATAGGATTGCCGTTGGTCGCTTATCTGTACGCCGCAGCATAACTCGCGCAGTGGTGTGAGCAGACGAGATATTTAGCGTCATGCGAAACCTATGTAACCCTCTCACAAACAGCTGAGTGACAGTATTTATAATGTTTGTGCATTTTTATGTCAGTATATATGCTAGCGTGCCACACCAGATGTATCCTGTTCCTTCTGCCCTAACAAGCTCCTATGGCACCACTCAATTAACCTTCTACCCGAACCTACCTCCTAACATCTATGCTCCTTCCTTCGAACATCTCGTTCCTGTATCGCTGTTCTCTTCCTAAAGTGGTTTTGTTCATTTCTCACTACATGATTTTCTCTTGCCCGTTCCCTCTGTATCTTAAAATAGTACATTTAACCACAAGGATATCCCCTCTTTGAAATAGATTTGACATCAGCTCAACGCTCACGTACGTCTTAAACACCTCGCAGCGCAGGAAAAACAGACACAAAGAAGACGACACCAGAAAACATACGAGCGCGTGTTTAAGATGATCAACCAACAGGCCCAATTCGCCACAATTCTGAAGCTCACGTACGGTGCTCCGGTGCGCTTACTTTCATTCCGTCTTCCTAAGCCTTCCATGGTATCACGCTGCCTCTTTTACACACGATGCTTTCCCAAAATCAACCCTTATTTTCAAGTCGCTTCACTTCCCGCATGGCATTAGACGCTAAAGAGCTTTCGTCTTTAGATCGTCTTTTCAATCATGACACCGTGTAATTGCTCTAGACGAATTGTTTATCAGCGCGCAACTTTCTGCTCTTCCATCCAATTATTTATCGATGCACAACTTAGTGCACCATTGTGAACCACATTTTTCTTTAATATATCAGCATATTAATTATCAAAACGAATTTTATATCACGACAAAACAAACCACATTGGGTAAACTGTGAACACACTTCTGCTCAGAAAACCCTGAACTTTTTCGCATTAGAAACACTCCTCCGTATCTCCTGAAGCACAGAATACTTAAAATACTGCGCCAAACATCCTAATAAAGCTGTTTTCATAAACCAACACATTGAGAACACGCACTTAGCGCTTGCTACTGAATGCTAGTGACCCTTTCCTAACTCATAAAATCATAATAAATTTCAAAAGTCACCGAACAACAGACGTAACGTTTATGATAGATGGGCGAATAGGTCACGCCATTTTGAAAACGCATTTTTTATGAAGGACAACGATAAGCAAACGTTCACGAC